>NC_053026.1:356967492-357190199 GCF_003073215.2 Triticum urartu
CAAAACAACATGCTACAGGACCTGAACATGAAAAATAAAGACATGACATGGAGCTACTCAACAAGCTTAACAAAAGTCCCTTGGTGACCTTGAGCCAAAAGGGATCACAAAAAATACTAACAAGCACACGAACATAGCAAAAACATAATCAATTTTCAGACAGTGAAAACTGGGACATGCTGAAACATAACTCATGAAGGCATGTTTACGAGCTTGATGCACTCACCACGGTGCAAGTCATGGCAAGAAAATCACACATCCTTTAAGAAGGCACAAAATACAAGCTATACATGGCAAGAACAATAGCATATCATGCACGGATCAACTATAATAACATCGGCAAAATCGCAAACAAGTTGAGGATCTGCCCAGATTCACAACGAAGCAAAAGTAGAGCTCGATTGACTCAAGCTAGGGTGCTCCATAATTGTAAACAAAGACATGGATGGATAGAGCACTACAAGATTAACAAAACTCCCTTACTGATCATCCTCAAAAGAGGCACGGATCACTAGGAAACAACATGAACATATGGCATCGTGAGATAAACAATCCCAGGACTTAGTGAAATCACTGAGTCCCTGAAAACAGAATTAGCAAGTGCACCACTTTGCAAGCTTGCACAAGTCACCATACACATCCTAAAAATGCATGGGTTGCACCTCTGGAAAGATAACAAAATCCTTAACAAAACATATGAAGGACTCACAGGCATATCATGCACACAACAACCATGGCAAAAATGACAAAAGTCTAAGATGAACTAGCAGATCTGACAATTAACTCACGAAGCCTCCTTCTAACAGCATTTCGGGCATCAAGATTAACTCAAATGAAAATGATGCCCTGGAATGAAATGATGTACTCGTCGAGATGAACATTTTGATATGCTAGATGCCCAAATCGGAGCTACGGATGCGGAGATATCACAGGTCAAAGTTAGCACAAAAAATTAGGGTTTCGGGGATAAAAGTCAACCGTCGAATTTTCCAGATCTGGATCTGCACGGTTATCGGAGTTCGCCGGAGGGAGCACTGTTCATCGCCGGAGATGGCGTCGGATGGAGTTGGACGGCGAGGCGGCCGGAGAGAGGGAGGTCGGCTCGGGCGGCGAGGGTGCCGCGGTGGTCGGCGGGGCGGCGGCGAGAGGAGGCGTGGGCACTGATGTGGTGGCCCGCGGCGGCGGCGGTGGCCCGCGGCGGTGGCGGTGGCGGCCCGCGGCGGTGGCGCCCACCGGAGCCGAGGGAGGCGGCGACGATCGAGGCGGGGAGGCGCGGGGGCGGCTCGGGCTCGCGGGGGCCCGATCTGGGCCTCCCGGGCCGCGGCGGCGGCGAGGTCGCGAGTGCCACGTGGAGCGATGGGATAGGGCGAGGGGGCGGCGGCGGACGTGTCCGGCGCCGGGCGGACGTGTCCGGCGCGCGGAGATGAAAATTAGGGTTTCGGGGAGAGGAGGAGATCCGAAAACGGGGGGGGTCTATTTATAGGCATAGAGGGAGCTAGGAGAGTCCAAATGAGGTGCGGTTTTCGGCCACGCGATCGTGATCGAACGCTCTAGGACATGGAGCAGAGTTTGGTGGGTTTTGGGACAAATTGGAGGGGTGTTGGGCTGCAACACACACGAGGCCTTTTCGGTCCCTCGGTTAACCGTTGGAGTATCAAACGAAGTCCAAATGATACGAAACGTGACAGGCGGTCTACCGGTAGTAAACCAAGGCCGCTTGGCAAGTCTCGGTCCAATCCGGAAATGTTTAATCCCCACACACGAAAGAAAGCTAGAAATGACCACCGGAGGAGAACGAAGCGCCGGAATGCAAAACGGACAACGGGGAAAATGCTCGAATGCATGAGACGAACACGTATGCAAATGCAATGCACATGACGACATGATATGAGATGCATGACAACGATAACAACACACGGAGACAAAAACCCGAAGCCGAGGAAATAAATATAACTTAACGCCGGAAACGGCAAGAGTTGGAGTACAAATTGGGAAAGTTACATCCGGGGTGTTACATCAACCAAAACCCTAATGTCACCTAGATACTCCAATGTCACCTCAAGTATCCGTGGGTATGATTATACGATATGCATCACACAATCTCAGATTCATCTATTCAACCAACACATAGAACCTCAAAGAGTGCCCCAAAGTTTCTACCGGAGAATCACGACGAAAACGTGTGCCAACCCCTATGCATAGGTTCATGGGAGGAACCCGCAAGTTGATCACCAAAACATACATCAAGTGAATCACGTGATATCCCATTGTCACCACAGATACGCACGGCAAGACATACATCAAGTGTTCTCAAATCTTTAAAGACTCAATCTGATAAGATAACTTCAAAGGGGAAACTCAATCCATTACAAGAGAGTAGAGGGGGAGAAACATCATAAGATCCAACTATAATAGCAAAGCTCGCAATACATCAAGATCGTATCACCTCAAGAACACGAGAGAGAGAGAGAGAGAGAGATCAGACACATAGCTACAGGTACATACCCTCAGCCACGAGGGAGAACTACTCCCTCCTCATCATGGAGAGCACCGGGATGATGAAGATGGCCACCGGAGAGGGATTCCCCCTCTGGCAGGGTGCCGGAACGGGTCTAGATTGGTTTTTGGTGGCTACGGAGGCTTCTGGCGGCGGAACTCCCGATCTATTGTGCTCCCCGATCGTTTTAGGGTATATGGATATATATAGGCGGAAGAAATACATCAGGGGAGCCACGAGGGGCCCACAAGGGTGGAGGGCGTGCCCCCCTGCCTCGTGCTCTCCTCGTTGATCCCCTGACGTGCACTCCAAGTCTTCTGGGTTGCTTCTGTTCCAAAAATAAGTTCCGTGAAGTTTTAGGTCAATTGGACTCCGTTTGATTTTCCTTTTCTGTGATACTCTAAAACAAGGAAAAAACGGAAACTGGCACTCGGCTCTGGGTTAATAAGTTAGTCCCAAAAATAATATAAAAGTGTCTAATAAAGCCCATAAACATCCAAAACAGATAATATAATAGCATGGAACAATCAAAAATTATAGATACGTTGGAGATGTACCAGTGCTTGGCTTTCTCACGCGATAACCTCAGGAGATTTGTTCGGCGCAGGTTGCCTGGCCATCTCGCAGGACCAAGACAGCGAACAAGAATCAAGACCAGGCGCAACCCGCCTTGAGGTAGGGCCTCGTGAGTCCCGCGCTGGCTCACGAGTGCCCAGACACACCTTGTCTAGCCCTGTCGTGCAAGCCACGTGTCAGGGTGGGGCTGTACATGCCTCGGGGGCTCTCCGTAGTAGGGAGCCCCCTCCCACGTACTGGAGGCGAATCGGCAATCACCACGGCGATCGGTGCCCTTCCTCGCGCTAACTTGCAGGAACTTCCTGAAGGCTACAGCAGGCGGTACCACAGACTCTCCCTCTTCTCTCATGAGATTTGCTTGCGTGTTTAAAGGGGGGCTCCTGAGCATCGTGACTCAGGAGCTCTTACTGGCTCTCCAGCCCTCACCCCCTGGCCTTGACCATGGCACGTGACCTGGCATACCAGCGGCGGCTGAGCTCGCTCGAGGGCCGGGACCTGAGGACGTAGAGCACCAAGAAGAACATGGGGAGGAGGGGGAGGCCCGCATGGGCCTGGCCTGGCTACCTAGCAGCAGCCGACTCCAAAGCCTCGCGTCTCGCGAGGGATCAACCCCAGATTGCCAAGGTAAGTTTCGCGCTCAATCAACCGCTACAGCGTAGAGTTCTCATTTGTGTAGCCCCGCTGCAGCGACGTAGTCTCCCTCTCCTACCTCTCGATGGTCGCTTGCATGCCAAAGGGGACCTCCTGAGCATTGCGTCTTAGGGGCTCTTACTGGACCTTGGGCCGCTCACCTCCTGGCCTTGACCACGGCACGTGACCTGGCATACCAGCGACGGCTGAAGCCTGCCTGGGGACCGGGACCTGTCGGCGTAGAGCACCATGCCGTCATGAGGTTGGAAAGGGGAAACCGAGCCGGAACGGAGCACGCACACACACAATTTCATAATAAGGATAATTTCAACATAGGATACTACAGACGCCTTACACGCCCCAGCGGGGTCCATTTCTTGATTCCTCGCAGGGAACAAAAGGCAAGAACTTAGGGAATCCTAACTACACGTGCCCCTGTGGATGATGCCATCATCAACAGTGGGCCACCAGAGGCCGGCGCCAACCTCATCTAGATCAGCGGCGGGGGCGGCCTGACGCTGCAACTCTGCTCCGGGCTCGGCGGGAGCTCGGGGGCATGTAGTTGTCGTCGCTTGTCTCTGGAGACTCCACGAGCTCGGGAGAGTCGCTAGACCACCAGGAGTCACCGCTGTCGCTGGAGGAGCTGCAGGCGAGGCCTGCGGCAGGCCCAGCGCCCGCCGCAGCACCGTCCTAGCGACCTCCTTCAGGGCAGCACTCCAGGTGGCGGCCTTCCTCGTCGAAGACCTTGAAGAGCAGCACGGAGGCGCCGTCGTACTCGAAGTGGATCGCAAGGGCGCCCTCCACGCGGCAGACTAAGGCAATCTCGCCCCAGCCTTGGGTCATGAAGATCCTCCCGGAGGCAACGGCTTCCATCTCTGCTCCAGTCGCCGGGGCGTCGCAGTCGGCGTGTTGCAGCCAAAGCTCGAGAGGGCCCCTCAGCGGCATCTCGGCGGCGAAGAACTGCGGGAGGCAAATCCAAGTGCTCGGGGGCATTGCCGCCCATATCACGAACTCGCGCGAGGAGTCCGCCGCCTGGACCCCTGGGGTGATGGTGTGCGCCTCCTCAGCACGGAGGCCACGGCCCTGGCACGGGCAACGACGCTCGTCGCTCCTCCCTCCGGAACCATCGGCGCAAGCATACAAGGGCAGTGGTTACCTAGGAGGCGGCCTTTCGTACCAAGGTCGCGACACCACCGGCCTCACTACCATCTCGCGGCGATGGGACCTCCTCTTCTTCGGCGGGAGCAGCTCGGGCTCGGTGAGGGGAGCCTTGCCCTTCTCTGCGGCCGAGAACCTCCGAATTGGTGCCATGACTGCACCAGCAAGGATTGGAGCGAGGAAGGAGAAGAAGTGGGAGAGGCAGAGGAGAGACTGGTGATGGGGCTCCGCCCCCACCTCCCATTTATAGCCAAAGGGAGGCCAACCGCCGGCCTCCACATTCTAAGGTAATAATGATGGATTTTCCTTGCATGCAGCAGGGACTTGACAGTCGAGCAGTTGCTGAGGCAGTGTGGGGAAGCGGAGACGCACACGTCCAATCAAGCACCACGCGTCGACCAAGGCCGCAGGCTATTGGGCCCTGCGGTGCTCCGCACATGGCCTTTGGCTTCGCCTCGAAGCCAAGCCCGAGCGCGCCTTGGGCCCGGGGGCTACTGTTGGCGTTCTGGGAACGGGGGTCCCCAGACTTGCCTGCCTGCGGCCCACGGCGTGGCTCTGCGAGCGGGCCCGTACGGCCCATCTTCACCAGCAAGGACTCAAGACCCTCGCGAGGGGCCAAGCCTCGCGAGGCGGACGACACAAGACCTCCTCAAGAGCGGCCTCACCAGGCTGTCTCGCGAGGAGCGGAGAGATCAAGTCCAGGCAAACCTCATGAGGTTCCGATGATGTGAGCCATGACGATCGTGATCCGGCGGGCGTCAGGCAGGCGCCAACGTGCACAGTGTCCTTGTTTCCTCTTTGGTGCCAAGGGAACAAATGCAGGCGCGGAGTACCGACGCGTCAAGCAAAGGTTTCCATATCGGTGCAACAAGACCAAGACCAGTAGGACGGCAAGACTGAGGTCACCGTGGAGCCCAAGACGGTGTCACCACCAGAGCCTTTGGCAAGCGAAGACCACTTTTGTCAGGATAAGTTGTACTAGATGTCCCCTTTCGAATTGGCCGTTGTTGGCTCCCTTCCCGCTCAATATTTGGGGAGAGTACCAGGGCCTCTATAAATAGGACTAGCCACCACCATACCTGGGGGATCGACCGGTCGGATCAAGAGAGACCAGAGCAACCACAAGTTCACCGGGCACAAGAACACCTCGCCTCAGGAGGCTGTTCTTCCCCTTGTACTGTTCATCCTCAGCCCAAGAGGCAATCCACCACCACACACTGGAGTAGGGTATTACACCACAACGGTGGACCGAACCAGTATAAATCTTGTGTCCTTTGTGTTATGAGTTCGTCGAGTTAGCCCGTAAGATCTTAGCAAAGCTAGGACGTGGATCGGTAGGGGGAGATCTTCGCGTGCACCCTAGTGTTCGAACCTTGAGGGTTTTGCCGAAACCCGTAATCCGACATTGCCCTTTCTCACCTTGAGAGTTGGTGCAAACCTCGTCGGTGCATCCAAACCCCGTGATATGATACACTCTATCACACATAAACCTCCTTATATCTTCCTCAAAACAGCCACCATACCTACCTATTATGGCATTTCCATAGCCATTCCGAGATATATTGCCATGCAACATTCCACCGTTCCATTCATGACACGCTTCATCATTGTCATATTGCTTTGCATGATCATCTAGTTGACATCGTATTTGTGGCAAAGCCACCCTGCATAATTTATCATACATGTCACTCTTGATTCATTGCACTTCCCGGCACACCGCCGGAGGCATTCATATTAAGTCATATTTTGTTCTAGTATCGAGTTGTAATCATTGAGTTGTAAATAAATAGAAGTGTGATGATCATCATTAATAGAGCATTGTCCCCCCAAAAAAATAGAAAGGCCAAATAAAAAAATAGGAAGGCCCAAAAAAAGAAAAAAGAGAGAAATAAAATGGGACAATGCTTCTATCCTTTTTTTCCACACTTGGGCTTCAAAGTAGCACCATGATCTTCATGATAGAGAGTTTATTATATTGTCACTTTCATATACTAGTGGGAATTTTTCATTATAGAACTTGGCTTGTATATTCCAACAATGGGCTTCCTCAAATGCCCTACGTCTTCGTGAGCAAGCAAGTTGGATGCACACCCACTTAGTTTCTTTTGTTGAGCTTTCATACATTTATAGCTCTAGTGCATCCGCCGCATGGCAATCCCTTCCTTGCATTGACATCAATTGATGGGCATCTCCCTAGCCTGTTGATTAGCCACGTCAATGTGATACTTTCTCCCTTTTGTCTTCTCCACATAACCCCCATCATTATATTCTATTCCACCCATAGTGCTATGTCCATGGCTCATGCTCATGTATTGCGTGAAAGTTGAAAAAAGTTTGATATTACTAAAGTATGAAACAATTGCTTGGCTTGTCATCGGGGTTGTGCATGATGGGAGCATATTTGTGTGACGAAAATGAAGCATAGCCAAACTATATGATTCTGTAGGGATAAGCTTTCTTTGGCCATGTTATTTTGAGAAGACATAATTGCTTGGTTAGTATGCTTGAAGTATTATTATTTTTATGTAAATATTAAACTTTTGTCTTGAATATTATGGATCTGAATATTCTTGCCACAATAAAGAGATTACATTGATAAATATGTTAGGTAGCATTCCACATCAAAAATTCTGTTTTTATCATTTACCTACTCGAGGACGAGTAGGAATTAAGCTTGGGGATGCTTGATATGTCTCCAACGTATCTATAATTTTTGATTGTTACATGCTATTATATTATCAACCTTGGATGTTTTATTTGCATTTATATGCTATTTTATATGTTTTTTGGGACTAACCTATTAACCTAGAGCCTAGTGCCAGTTTCTGTTTTTTCCTTGTTTTGAGTTTTACAGAAAAGGAAAATCAAACGAAGTCCAATTGACCTAAAACTTCACGGAACTTATTTTTGGACCAGAAGAAGGACATGGAGTAAAAGAGTTGGGCCAGAAGAGTCCCGGGCTGCCCATGAGGGAGGGGGGAGCGCCCACCCCCTTGGGCGCGCCTCCCCACCTCGTGGACAGCCCAGAGACCCCCCTGACTTGTTCTCGACGCCAAAACCTCTTATATACTGAAACTTCCAGAACATAACCTAGATCGGGAGTTCCGCCGTCCGTAGCCACCCAAAAACCAATCTATACCCGTTCCGGCACCCTGCCGGAGGGGGGAATCCCTCTCGGTGGCCATCTTCATCATCCCGGCGCTCTCCATGACGAGGAGGGAGTAGTTCACCCTCGGGGCTGGGGGTATGTACCAGTAGCTATGTCTTTGATCTCTCTCTCTCTCTCGTGTTCTTGATTTGGCACGATCTTGATGTATCGCGAGCTTTGCTATTATAGTTGGATCTTATGATGTTTCTCCCCCTCTACTCTCTTGTAATGGATTGAGTTTTCCCTTTGAAGTTTATCTTATCGGATTGAGTCTTTAAGGATTTGAGAACACTTGATGTATGTCTTGCATGTGCTTATCTGTGGTGACAATGGGATATCACATAATCCACTTGATGTATGTTTTGGTGATCAACTTGCGAGTTCCATGACCTCATGAACATATGCATAGGGGTTGGCACACGTTTTTGTCTTGACTCTCCGGTAGAAACTATGGGGCACTCTTTGAAGTTCTTTGTGTTGGTTGAATAGATGAATCTGAGATTGTGTTATGCATATCATATAATTATACCCACGGATACTTGAGGTGACATTGGAGTATCTAGGTGACATTAGGGCTTTGGTTGATTTGTGTCTTAAGGTGTTATTCTAGTACGAACTCTATGATAGATCGAACGAAAAGAATAGCTTTGTGTTATTTTACTACGGACTCTTGAATAGATTGATCAGAAAGGATAACTTCGAGGTGGTTTCGTACCCTACCATAATCTCGTCGTTTGTTCTCCGCTATTAGTGACTTTGGAGTGACTCTTTGTTGCATGTTGAGGGATAGTTATACGGTCCAATTATGTTATTATTGTTGAGAGGACTTGCACTAGTGAAAGTATGAACCCTAGGCCTTGTTTCAATGCATTGCAATTCCGTTTGTGCTCACTTTTATCATTAGTTACCTTGCTGTTTTTATATTTTTTAGATTACAAAAACCTTTATCTACCATCCATATTGCACTTGTATCACCATCTCTTCGCCGAACTAGTGCACCTATACAATTTACCATTGTATTGGGTGTGTTGGGGACATAAGAGACTCTTTTTTATTTGGTTGTAGGGTTGCTTGAGAGAGACCATCTTCATCCTACGCCTCCCACAGATTGATAAACCTTAGGTCATCCACTTGAGGGAAATTTGCTATTGTCCTACAAACCTCTGCACTTGGAGGCCCAACAACGTCTATAAGAAGAAGGTTGTGTAGTAGACATCATAACTCCGGCTCGGGCGAGGGGTGGAATGAATCCTGTCATGACTATAAGAATAAGACTGCTGCTCTACTAGTGCTGTCTGAAGGAGCTCTCTAGCCCTTCGTGTTTCAACCGCCGTTGGTGATTCACCTTCAAACGGGAGAGCTGCCAATCGTGACGCCGTAGCGATCATGTTATCCAAAGGGTTAGAGTAATGACCTGGTGGCGTTGGCACATGCTGTGGCGGGTTATTGCTCTGTCGAGGCAGGTCCGTCGTGCGTGGCTGAACCGGCGTACCCGTCCCAGGCGCTTCGACCCAGTTTACCACTATCGGGTTACTGGTTCCTGCTCCTAGCGTGTTAAAGAGATTTCTTGCCTCGTAAATTGAGGGCAGACGAGTCTGATGCCTCCTCCTCATGACTTCGTTTGAAGCGTTCTAATCTAGCATGAACTGGTAAGACTGCGACTGGATCCGTTGCGCCTGAGCATCCAAAGTAGCCTGCTCCTCGGCCATCCTGGTGTTTTCTATGCTTAGCTCCTCCTTGGCCTGTGTTATCTCATCACGTAATTTTGTGATCGTCGCATTATGCTGATCTTGATCCGCCGGGTTAACCACCGTTGTTAACAGTGTTGTCAGCTTATCCAGCAAGTCAGTTAAAACCTGAGCCGGCGGGCGCCCAGGGCCTCCTGCACCGGCAGCAGTTGCCGCTGCTGACCCGAAAACCAGTTCTGCCGCAGTCGACGAGTGCTGCACGGGCTGTGTACCGGCCATGAAGATTGCAACCCGGTTTGGCGGCTCGCAGGGGTCTGGAATACTGTCGCCATCGAAACAGCCCCCAAGCCAACCGTCTTGCAGCTGATACAATGACCCAGTCTCACCAGTGGATGACTCGCCATCAGAGTAAACGACGGTCTCACCACTAGATGCCGATCTATCCTCAGGTTCCGCTCCATGGATAAATCCCACGAAGGCATGACTCATGGTGGGCCGAACCCGGGCGGGTCTTGCACGCTGAGCCATCTCGATGATGTCAGTGCAGATGTCCGGCTCAGAGCCCGGTTCACCGATCTTGGCGATGAAGACGTGAATTCCACCGAAGGGGACCCGGTACCCGTACTCAATTGAGCCGGCCTCGGGCCCCAGCCTGCGTCGTTGATGTAGAGCTTGCCGTGACGACTCTTGGTCATCCGACCCACGGCGTATCCCTTGATCCCTTCGAAGTTGCCCTCTAACAACTTGAAACCATCATGCGATAGCCCCACGGTGGGCGCCAACTGTCGTGGAATTGTCACGACAGATGTCCTAATGTGAGGACTTAATCGTGGAACCATCGCGATGAGGTTAGCTTAAAGGGGTTAATCAGGACAAAGGACATGAGGAGTTTATACTGGCTCGGCCCCTTACGGTGAAGGTGAAAGCCTAATCCAGTTGGAGGTGGTATTGCTAGGGTTTCGATGAGCAGGGAGCGAATACGCTTGACCTGGCTCTCGATCTGTTATTTCTTGTCCTAAGCCACCGTTGGGTCGTCCCCTTATATACACGGGTTGACGCCCTGCGGCCTACAGAGTCTCGGCCGGCTTATACAACGTATCCGGCTCGGTGACCTTTCTTACATGCCTTACCATACAAGTTTATGTACATGGCGGTTTATATCTGTGGGCCTTAAGCCGCCTTCGGGTTTGGGCCCTCTATTAAGCCTATCTATGAACTGCCATTGTTAATATGCTCTTGGGCTTCATTGAGATGAACCGCCATAGGGATGACCCGGCCCCTCCTGGGCGGGTCATACCTGATATTTATATCCCCAACAAGGGGGTCATCAGCGGGGCCACCAGGTGGGTACAACCCACCTGGGCGCGCCAGGAGAGGGGGCGCACCCTAGTGGGTTGTGCCCACCCAGGGCCCCTCTCTGGTGGGTCTTGGCTCCAAAAAATCTTATTATTGGTATAAAAAATCCTCAAAAAGTTTCGTTCCATTCTGAGAACTTTTATTTCTGCACAAAAACAACACCATGGTAGTTCTGCTGAAAACAGCGTCAGTCCGGGGTTAGTTTCATTCAAATCATGCAAGTTAGAGTCCAAAACAAGAGTGAAAACGTGAGAAAAGTTAGATACGTTGGAGACATATCAGAAGCTTCATCAACGGGTCTGCCACATTCAGATCCGTATGTATTTTGCAAATTTTTATGTCTACAATGATTTGCATTGAGCTACTCTAGCTAATTGCTCCCACTTTCAATATGTATCCAGATTGAGATTTTGAGTCATCTGGATTAGTGTTAAAGCTTGCATCGACGTAACTTTTTTACGACGAACTCTTTATCAACTCCATAACCAAGAAACATTTCCTTAGTCCTCTTAGGTAACTAAGGATAATTTTGACCGTTGTCTAGTGATCCACTCCTGGATCACTACTATACCCTCTTGCCAAACTCATGGTGAGGTACACAATAGGTTTGGTACACATCATAGCATACTTTATAGAACCTATGACTGAGGCATAGGGAATGACTTTCACTCTCTTTCTATTTTCTGCCGTGGTCGGGTTTTCAGTCTTACTCAACTTCCCACCTTGCAACACAGGCAAGTACTCCTTCTTTGACTATTCCATTTTGAACTACTTCAAAATCTTGTCAAGGTATGTTCTCATTGAAAAAACTTTTCAAGCATCTTGATCTATCCCTATAGATCTTGATGCTCAATATGTAAGCAGCTTCACCGAGGTCTTTCTTTGAAAAACTCCTTTCAAACACTCCTTTATGCTTTCCAGAAAATCCTACATCATTTCCGATCAACAATATGTCATTCACATATACTTATAAGAAAGGTTGTAGTGCTCCCACTCACTTTCTTGTAAATGCAGGCTTCTCCAAAAGTCTGTATAAAACCATATTCTTTGATCACACTATCAAAACGTATATTCCTACTCCGAGAGGCTTGCACCAGTCCATAAATGGATTGTGGAGCTTGCACACTTTGTTAGCACCTTTAGGATCGACAAAACCTTCTAGTTGCATCATATACAACTCTTCTTTAGGAAATCCATTAAGGAATGTAGTCATGACATCCATTTGCCAAATTTCATAATCATAAAATGCAGAAATTGCTAACATGATTTGGACAGACTTAAACATCGCTACGAGTGAGAAAATCTCATCGTAGTCAACACCTTGAACTTGGTGAAAACATTTTGCGACAAGTCGAGCTTTGTAGATAGCAACACTACCATCAGCGTCCGTCTTCCTCTTGAAGATCCATTTATTCTCTATGGCTCGCCGATCATCGGACAAGTCAACCAAAGTCCTCACTTTGTTCTCATACATGGATCCCATCTCAGATTTCATGGCCTCAAGCCATTTCGCGGAATCTGGGCTCATCATCGCTTCATCATAGTTCGTAGGTTCGTCATGGTTTAGTAACATGACTTCCAGAATAAGATTACCGTACCACTATGGTGCGGAACATACTCTGGTTGACCTACGATGTTCGATAGTAACTTGATCTGAAGTTTCATGATCATCATCATTAACTTCCTCACTAATTGGTGTAGGGATCACTGGAACTAATTTATGTGATGAACTACTTTCCAATTCAGGAGAAGGTACAATTACCTCATCAAGTTCTAGTTTCCTCCCACTCACTTCTTTCGAGAGTACCTCCTTCTCTAGAAAGGATCCATTCTTAGCAACGAATATCTTGCCTTCAGATCTATGATAGAAGGTGTACCCAACAGTTTCCTTTGGGTATCCTATGAAGACGCATTTCTCCGATTTGGGTTCGAGCTTATCAAGTTGAAGCTATTTCACATAAGCATTGTGATAACCCACAAGTATAGGGGATCGCAACAGTTTTCGAGGGTAGAGTATTCAACCCAAATTTATTGATTCGACACAAGGGGAGCCAAAGCATATTCTCAAGTATTAAAAGCTGAGTTGTCAATTCAACCACACCTGGAAACTTAATATCTGCAGCAAGTTATTTAGTAGCAAAGTAATATGATAGTAGTGGTAACGGTGGCAAAAGGTAACGGTAAAGTAATATTTTGGGGTTTGTAGTGATGGTAACAGTAGCAGCGGAAAAGTCAATAAGCGAAGAACAATATAGGAAAAGCTCATAGGCATTGGATCGGTGATGGAGAATTATGCCGGATGCGATTGATCATGTAACAGTCATAACATAGGGTGACACAGAACTAGCTCCAGTTCATCAATGTAATGTAGGCATGTACTCCGAATATAGAAAAGAACTTGCATGACATCTTTTGTCCTACCCTCCCGTGGCAGCGGGGTCCTATTGGAAACTAAGGGATATTAAGGCTTCCTTTTAATAGAGTGCCAGACCAAAGCATTAACACATAGTGAAGACATGAACTCCTCAAACTACGGTCATCACCGGTAAGTATCTCGATTATTGTCACTTCGGGGTTAACGGATCATAACACATAATAGGTGACTATAGAGTTACAAGATAGGATCAAGAACTCTCATATATTGATGAAAACATAATAGGTTCAGATCTGAAATCATGGCACTCAGGCCCTAGTGACAAGCATTAAGCATAGCAAAGTCATAGCAACATCAATCTCAGAACATAGTGGATACTAGGGATCAAACCCTAACAAAACTAACTCGATTACGTGATAAATCTCATCCAACCCATCACCGTCCAGCAAGCCTACGATGGAATTACTCACACACGGCGGTGAGAATCATGAAATTGGTGATGGAGGAAGGTTGATGATGACGATGGCGACGGATTCCCCTCTCCGGAGCCCCGAACGGACTCCAGATCAGCCCTCCCGAGAGAGTTTAGGGCTTGTCGGCGGCTCCGTATCGTAAAACATGATGAATCCTTCTCTCTGATTTTTTCTCCCCGAAAGTGAATATATGGAGTCAAGGTTGACGTTGGTGGAGCATCAGGGGGCCCACGAGGTAGGGGGCACGCCCCCCACCCTCGTGGACAGGTGGTGGGCCCCCTGACATGGATATTTCTTCCAGTATTTTTTATATATTCCAAAATAATTCTCTGTTGATTTTCAGGTCATTCTGAGAACTTTTATTTCTGCACAAAAATAACACCATGGCAATTCTGCTGAAAACAGCGTCAGTCCGGGTTAGTTCCATTCAAATCATGCAAGTTAGAGTCCAAAACAAGGGGAAAAGTGTTTGGAAAAGTAGATACGACAGAGACGTATCAACTCCCCCAAGCTTAAACCTTTGCTTGTCCTCAAGCAATTCTGTTGATAAACTGAAAGTGATAAAGAAAAAACTTTTACAAACTCTATTTGCTCTTGTTGTTGTAAATATGTAAAGCCAGCATTCAGGTTTTCAGCAATGATTATGAACTAACCATATTCACAATAACATTTAGGTCTCATGTTTACTCATATCAATGGCATAATCAGCTAGCGAGCAATAATAACAAATCTCAGATGACAACACTTTCTCAAAATAATCATGATATGATATGACGAGATGGTATCTCGCTAGCCCTTTCTGAGACCGCAAAACATAAATGCAGAGCACCTTTAAAGATCAAGGACTGACTAGACATTGTAATTCATGGTAAAAGAGGTCCAATCAAGTCATACTCAATGTAAACTAACAGTAATGGATGCAAATGACAGCGGTGCTCTGCAACTGGTGCTTTTTAATAAGAGGATGGCGACTCAACATAAAAGTAAATAGATAGGCTCTTCGCAGAGGGAAGCGGGGATTTGTAGAGGTGCCAGAGCTCGGTTTTGAAATAGATATGAATAATATTTTGAGCGGTATACTTTCATTGTCAACATAATAACCGAGAGATCTCGATATCTTCCATGCTACACACATTATAGGCGGTTCCCAAACAGAATGGTAAAGTTTATACTCCCCCTCCACCAACAAGCATCAATCCATGGCTTGCTCGAAACAACGAGTGCCTCCAACTAACAAGAGTCCCGGGGGAGTGTTGTTTGCGGTTATTTTGATTTGATTTGCATAAAGCATGGGACTGGGCATCCCGGTGACCATCCATTTTCTCATGAGTGAGGAGAGGAGTTCACTCCTCTTGAAATAACCCGCCTAGCATGGAAGATACAGACAGCCCTAGTTGATGCATGAGCTATTCGAGCATACAAAACAGAATGTTTATTTGAAGGTTTAGAGTTTGGCACATACAAATTTACTTGGAACGGCAGGTAGATACCGTATATAGGTAGGTATGGTGGACTTATATGGAACAACTTTGGGGTTTATGGAATTGGATGCCAAGCAATATTTCCGCTTAGTACAAGTGAAGGCTAGAAAAAGACTGGGAAGCGACCAGCTAGAGAGCGACAACAGTC
Organism: Triticum urartu; assembly: GCF_003073215.2. Taxonomy (NCBI): domain Eukaryota; kingdom Viridiplantae; phylum Streptophyta; class Magnoliopsida; order Poales; family Poaceae; genus Triticum; species Triticum urartu. The sequence goes on from NC_053026.1 coordinate 356,983,022, forward strand.
ATGAACATGCATTAAAATTAATCAACACTGAATGCAAGCATGAGTAGGATATAATGCACCATGAACATAAATATCGTAGAGGATATGTTGATTTTGTTTCAACTACATGCGTGAACATGTGCCAAGTCAAGCCACTCGAATCGTTCAAAAGAGAATACCACCCTATCATACCACATCACAACCATTTTAATAGCATGTTGGCACGCAAGGTAAACCATTATAAACTCCTAGCTAATTAAGCATGGCATAAGCAACTATAATCTCTAATTGTCATTGAAAATATGTTTGTTTCATAATAGGTTGAATCAGGAACGATGAACTAATCATATTTACAAAAAAAAGAGGTCGAGTTCATACCAGCTTTTCTCATCTCAATAAGTTCATCATATAATCATCATTATTGACTTTCACTTGCACGACCGAATAGTGTGGATAATAATAATAGTGCACGTGCATTGGACTAAGCTGGAATCTGCAAGCATTCAATTCAAGAGAGAAGACAAGGTAATATGGGCTCTTTGTTAGATCAACAATAATGCATATAAGAGCCACTCAACATTTTCAATATGTTCTTCTCCTCTCGACCCCCAAAGAACAAGAAAAGAAATAAAACTATTTACACGGGAAAGCTCCCAACAAGAAAAAGAAGAACGAGAAATATTTTGGGTTTTCTTTTTAATTACTACTACTACAGCATGAAAAGTAAACTAGCTAAAAAGCTACAACTAATTTTTTTCTTAAGGTTTACGAAACACACAAGAAGAAAGCATAAAAAGGAAAATAAACTAGCATGGATATTACAATGAAAAAGTATGAGCACCAACAACTAGCATGAGTGTGTGAATATGAATGTAATGTTGGTGAGAAATACGTACTCCCCCAAGGCTTTTGGCCTAAGTTGGTCTATGGCCACGGCTGGGCTGGCGGATATCCAAAGTTGTAGTTGGGGTCGTACTGAGAAGAATCCCCCTGGTGCCACTGGTTGGCGATCTCTTTCGGATTCCACTGATAAATAGACTGCCGGTGAGGATCAAATTGTGGTTCCGGCTCTGGCTCTATAGCTGGTGTGGGGTTTCGGTAGGCGTGAATGGCCTCCGGCGGAACAAGGTACTTGCCTGCAGATAAGTCAAACAAGGAAGGAGCAGGCAAAGTAATACTCTCAGGGTGATTTTTAGCAAATATCATCTTGTACTTAAGCATCTTTTCCTTATTCTTAACGATAAAATCATGTGCTACCATACTCTTATAGTCTAGAAAAACAGGAGGCAGCAACTTTTCTTCCTTCTCATAATGTCTAATAGGTATGTTAAAATGTGCAGCGAGGCGCGAGGCAAAAATACCTCCCAAGATGGTGCCCTTAGTACGGTTAAGATTTAACCACTTTGCAACAATAGCGCCCATACTAAATGTGTCATCACGGAACAAGGCATGGCACAAAATAACAATATCAGCGGCACTAAGGTTGCCACAGTTTCCGCGACCAATTAAGCATCTACTAGCAAATATTGCAAAGTAATGTAAAACAGGAAAATGTATGCTAGTAATTCTTGCATCGGACACTTTCCTCGTTTCCCCTATAGCAATTGTACCAATAAACCCTTCCACATCGTCACGATGTGGTTCCTCTACACTGCCCTCAAAAGGTATCAAACAAACCCGAGAAAAATCACGAAGTGACATCTCCTTATGCTCATCATATAAATAAAATTCCATCGTAGGTGGTGAGCTCCTAGCATGGAAATGAAAGTTTTGCACAAAGATATTGGTGAGTAAGAGATACTGTTCGCGATGGTCATGGAGGAAGGTGGTGAGGCCTGCATTCTCAGCCAACTCATAGAAATCATCATAAATCCCGGCTGCTCTCAAGAAATCATCACAAGGCCATTCACACGGCCGGACCTCCGTGGTGCGAGGGAGATTATACTTGGGCTTCTTGTTCTCTTCACTTTGTTTATTCTTCGAGCTTCGACTCGATGAGCCCCTCAAAAATCTCCTCATCTTTTTCTGAAATTTTTAGCAACTTCAAAATAAAAGCGAACCAAACTCAACAAAATTGATAGCAACTACTCCTACAAGTGCCTAGAGACTATATCATGCATTAAAACTACTTGGGACCATATAAATTTGACATGCAAGCTCAAGAACAGGGTCACCTAGGTAGCAAAAATTTGCAATGAATAAAGCACTAGAACAAAAACTAATTGGACCATTGGAGGAGTCACATACCAAAGAACAATCCCCCAAAGCAGTTTTGTGAATGGGGCTTTGAGCTAGGAGATCGGAAATGGCAGCAAGATAAGCTAGAACTCATGCTTGAGCTGGCTGGTGAATTTTTTGGGAGGAAGAGGGAGTGTGTGGTGGCTGGAATAAGTGGAGGGGGCCCACATGGGGTCCACGAGGCAGGGGGGGCGCGCCCAGGGGGTAGGGCGCGCCCTCCACCCTCGTGGGCACGTGGCTGCTCCCCCTGCTGTGTTTTCAGTGCCAGATATTCTCAAATATTCTAGAAAAATCATGTTTAATTTTTAGGGCATTTGGAGAACTTTTATTTTCGGGGTATTTCTTATTGCATGGATAATTCAGAAAACAGACAGAAAAATACTATTTTGCTTTATTTAATATAATTAACAGAAAGTGAAAAGAGGGTACAGAGAGTTGTGTTTTCTAAATTCATCATCTCATGCTCATCAAAAGGAATCCACTAACAAGGTTGATCAAGTCTTGTTAACAAACTCATTCTGAATTGCATGAAACCGGAGAATTTTCGAATAACACTAGGTTACCTCAACAGGGATATGCATGTCCCCAACAATAAGAATATCATATTTCTTCTTGACAGTAGGAAGAGGAAATTCAAAACCTCCAATAGTGATTGTTGAAAAAATTTCCAATAGAATTGATATTGTGGACTTGAGGTTGTTTCCTCGGAAAGTGTACCGTGTGCTCATTACCATTAACATGAAAAGTGGCATTGCCTTTGGTGCAATCAATAACGGCCCCTGCAGTATTCAAAAGGGTCTTCCAAGAATAATAGACATACTATCGTCCTTAGGAATTGTAACATCCCAAATTTTCAATTTGGAATGTTATACATAGGTCATTCATGCATATCATATTTTATTGCACTTTCATTCCGCAATCCTCGAGATCCTAAGCAACTCAAGGACCCTCGGAGAGAGTTGGGGATTTCCCGATTTTCATATTTGATTTTTATCAAATAATGAAACGAGGATTTTCTATTTTAATTATTTTTCTCTCAGAAAAATATTTCATATTAAAATATAGGGTTTTATCATTTATGCCACTAGTTGTGTCCCACTACTCAGTTTTGCCATTAGAAGTTACAACTGCTCAAAAATGCCATCAATCCGTGAGATGTTTGCTCAAAAATGCCATTAGATAACTCAAAAATGCCATCATTCTGTTAGATGTTTGCTCAAAATGCCATTAGACATTGTTATTTTTACGTCAAACCCGTTGACCATGTTCTATGACAAAAATAAGTCTAGACCCACATGTCAGTTCTCTCTATCTCACAATGATATGTGTGGCCCCACTTGTCAGGAGTAACCAAGCGAATAATTTTACAGGAAAATAAGAATGTTGTTGGGATCAAGTGGGCCCCATACTTTATTGTAGTGAGATAGAGGGAGAGCTGGCATGTTGGTTCATAGGTATTTATGTCATTATAACATGGCAAAAGAGATTTGAGATCACAATAATGGTGTTTAGTGGCATTTTTGAGCATGTGTCTAATGAAGCGATGGCATTTTTGAGCAGTTGAAATTTCTAGTGGCAAAATTGAGTAGTGGGACACAACCGGTGGCATAACTGATAAAAACCCTAAAATATATGAGAGGAGATAACATGACTTCTCCAAAATAATTGAAATATTGGAGGAAAATATTAAAATCATTTATTTGATTTTATTTGGATTTTATTTGCATTAGAAAAATTGCACGTTTTCAAAATTGCATTTTAGGGCCAAGAAAATGTTCATCTCGTTCTAAATATTTTATTTAGACAGTGAAAAATTATGTTGGCATTTTTAGATTTTTATTTTATTTTCTAGGATATATTTTCTGTTCGGCAGAATTATTTAAAAAAACTTCCAGCGCCCAACCGGGCCGAAGCCCAACCGAGCCAGGCCGGCCCAACCCCGCGCCACCGCCTTCCCCGTCCCGTGTCGCCGCCGGACTCGGAAGAGTCCGAGCCGCCGCCGCCGCCGCGCCCCCCCCCCCAAGTCGGAGCCGCCGCCTCCCCCCCCCCCCCTTTAAAAACCCACCCAGGGGCCTCCCTCGAGCCCCAAGTCACTGCCGCCGCAGCCCTCGCCAGCCCCGCCACCGCAGCCCGCGCCGCCGCCTGCCGTCGCCTGCGTTGCAGCTGCCCCGCGCCGCCAAGCCGCCCCGCCGCCTCGCAAGCCCGCCGCCCAAGCCCCGCCTCGCCGGAGCTGCCTCGCCGGAGAGGTAACGCGCCGATCCGCCGCCGCCGGTTTTTTTTAAAACCGATTCGTTTTTTTAAACCCTAGTTTTTTTTAGATCGGTTCGCCGGTTTTTCCCGCTTCTGCTACTTAGCGGACGTTCGTCCGTACGTTCGTTTTAACGAACGGTTTTCGCCCGTTAGTTATTGATAACGAACGCTCATTCGTTAGTCTGTTCGTCAATTTTCTTTTTATCAGATTTTTTCCGCGATTATTCCCGATCGTGATTTCTATTTCGATTTTCGTTTCAGTTTATCTTTTCGCTCGTTTATCGGAATCATGCGATTCAAGCGCCTAGATCTTCGTCTCGAGACCCTCTTTCTGTTTAATCAACTTAAATAAGATTTTGGTACTGTAAAATTTGACTTTAGTTCAGATTAGTAAAGGATCTTGTTTCTTTTGCCGTTTGAGTTTTGTTGCTCCGTTCGATTTGATTCTTTTTGCAAACCGGAGTTCTTAAGTTGAACTTTCTGGTCAATCTCTCTTATTTGAGTCTTGCCCGTGCATCTCTGCTTGTTGCTTATGTATGCTATTGTTTGTTTGCGATAGAATTCCCGGAGTGCGAAGTGTGCTACTTCGAGTCCCTAGGTTTCGCTGTTCGTCAGCAAGGCAAGTAACACATATCATACTCTTTCCATACCCAGTTTTTATGCATTAGGTCTTGAGTATCTACTACTTGGAGTATACGGTTATGGACAATCTTGAGTATCTAGTACTTGGAGTATCTTAAGTATCTCATCACTCTTAAGTAATATTGTTGGGTTGTTAATTACTTTAATTGGGATTGAGTTGGAGGAACCTTCTCAATGATGTTTCAACCACCATGATAGTTAAATTGAAATCTATTCCTTTGTTGTAGGGAAAAATTGGCTTTTCGCAAAAACTATAACCATAGAGCTTTCCACCAGCCAAATATGCATGTAGTGATAGCATTACTTTGTTCTTGCTCTACTGTGTTATATTGCCAGCATATTCCATGTGCTGACCCGTTTTCGGGCTGCAACATATTATGTTGGAGACTTTTGAGACGAGGAGTAAGGTTCGTTAGGTCGTTGCCGTGCAGCTCAGCTATGCCATTGGAGTTGATGGACTCACTTTATCTTCCAAGCCTTCCGTTGTTATCGTATTAGATGGCCTTAAGCCATATTATTGTAATAAGTTCTCTTCTGAGACATTCGATGTAATAAGTGTGTGATTTCTACACTGTTATAAATCCTTCGAGTACTGTGTGTGCCAGCATTACCGATCCAGGGATGACACTGAAGCACGGAGACTTGACCGTTTGAGGTCGGGTCGCTACAAGATGGTATCAGAGCACACGCTGAGTGTAGGACACGACCACTAAGATAAAAACCCTAGGTCACTCTTCTCTACTCATTTCTGACTCCTCTCCATTTTCTACTCCTTAGGATGGCGGAGGTGAAGAACAAGTTTGCACAGCCGGATGAAGACACACCTTTTGGACGCCATTTTAAGGAAGTCACTAGGTACTTGAACATTGGAATACCAAGCTTCACCGGGACGTACACCGCCACCTTACCAGAAGAGGAGCGCTGGATGATTCAAGTACAAGTTCCAGGAAGGATGTTCTCGCCAACCTCTAAACCCATAGAATTTTCTTTCGAAGCACCCACCTGGAGTCTAGGCAAGAGCATGGCAGCCCACATTACCATGGGACGCATTGGAGAAGTCTACAACAAGGATCTTAAGGACACTATCTACCAGATCTGTGGGCGCCGAGACGAGCAATGGGAAGTGATCAGCACCAAGAAGGATAGATCCATTGCAGCTTTCATCCAGGAGCTAAACCAGCACATTCGACGTCAGGAGAACCAGATGTGCGCAGACATGATGGACTTGAAGAAGGCAAATACTAGGATCATCGAACTAGAGGAAGAACTCAAGTTTACATGCGATGGATATGAGGAGGAAATTAAGACGCTACTGGAGAAGAATGACGACCTGGTTAAGAAGATCGGAGTATTCATGGGAGATCCAGCACCGGGAGGAGAAGACGACGATTCCACTTGCCCGGACAACTACATTATCATCGACGACACCGACTCTGACCCTAGTGATGATGACTTTGAAGACGAAGCTGGAGCAGATATCATGGAGTCTTCCACCGATCAAAATTTCTAGATGACCACCACATATTAGTAGTATTTCCCCATGTATTTAGTAGTAGTTGAGCACTTTTACGATAGTTCTAGATCGCTTGTATGCCCTTGCTTGATTGATTGAGTGAAATGATTGTGTTTGTCTCATGTGCATATGGGTAGTGCTTTCTCATTAGACCCCTTTTCTATTCTGATCTCTTCCATCTAAACCCATCAGATGCCTCTGAGACGTGACACCAGTTTTGCCTTCCCGCCGGAGCTCACTCAGTTGATCCAGTAGCAGAACACCTTGATGTAATTGCTAGTTCAGAACCAGGGCAACAACAAAAACCCGCCGCCAGTTGACAACCTAGCCCGTTTTCTAAGGTTACAACCGCCGGTGTTTTCTAGTAGCACCGAGCCTACAGTTGCTGACGATTGGCTACGTCGTATTGGAAGGGAGTTGACCACCGCAGGTTGCACAGAAGCTGAGAAGGTGCGCTCTGCCGCACATCAATTGGATGGACCAGCAGCCTCATGGTGGGAGAATTACATGGTCACTTTCCCCATAGCCAACGTCATTTGGGACCAGTTTCAGCATGCTTTCCGCACAGCCCATGTCTCAACTGGAGCTATGAATATGAAGAAGCGCAAGTTTCGCAACTTATGCCAGGGGAACCGTATTGTGGCTCAGTACGTGGATGAGTTTAGCAAGTTATCTCGCTATGCCCCTGACGATGTGGCCACAGATGCCGCGAAGCAGGAGAAGTTTATGGAAGGGCTGAATGATGAGATGAGCATGCAGTTGATGGTAGAAACCTTCAACAACTACCAGGAGTTGGTAGATAAGGCTCTTATGATTGAAGGGAAGCAGCAGGAGATTGAGAGCCGTAAGAGGAAGTATGGACAAGGGAGGTATAACTCAGGAGCTCAGCAGAAGCCTCGCCTAACCCCGAACTCGGGAGGACTTGTTCATAACCATGGAGGTCATAACCACACCGGAGGAGGATCGCATAACCACAATGGTTCTAAGAATGGGAATGGGAACGGAGCCAACAACAATCAGAACCGCTCCAATCCAGCCACACCCGCCAAAAGAGACCTAAGCCACGTTACTTGCTTCAAGTGCGGGAAGACTAGACACTATGCCACGGAGTGCCCTGAAGGGAAGAATGGAAACGGAAATGGGAGCGCTGGGAAGAAGCCCAATCCATTCAACAAAGGACAAGTGAACCACGTTAACGTGGAGGAGGTTGAAGAGCAGCCAGACGCGGTTATAGGTAAGTTTTTGGTTAAGTCATTTACCGCTCTTGTTATTTTCGATACCGGTGCATCGCATTCATACATATCAAGGGGGTTCGTGGATAAGTGTAGACTACCAACCCAAACCCTTAGGACCCCTCTTTTAGTGAGTTCACCTGGAGCAGAGTATATGGCTAGTCGATGGTGCGACCAGATACCCCTAACCATTGGCACACATGTTTTTCTGTCCGACCTAATTATCTTGGAGTCACAAGGATTGGGTGTGATATTAGGCATGGACTGGATGTCAAAGTATGGAGGAAGCATTGACTGTGCTAGTAAGTCGATTTATCTCACCACCCCGGAGGGAAAAAGGATTAAGTATGTATCTAGGCATGTGCCTAGAAGGAGCCAAGTGAATACCCTCACAGGAGTTGTTCAGGAGGAAGTGCTTGTAGTGAAGCATTACCCGGATGTTTTTCCAGAGGAGTTACCAGGCATGCCACCGGATAGAGACATAAAGTTTTTGATAGAGCTATTGCCAGGTACCGGGCCAATATCCAAGAGACCCTATCGGATGCCCGCGAATGATCTGGAGGAGATTAAGAAACAGATCAGGGAGTTATTGGAGAAAGGTTACATTCGAAGGAGTTCATCACCTTGGGGAGCCCTAGTGCTTTTGGTTGAGAAGAAGGATAAATCCCTAAGAATGGTTGTTGATTATCGGGCCTTGAATGAAGTAACGATTAAGAACAATTACCCACTGCCGATGATTAATGATTTGTTTGATCAACTGCAAGGAGCTAAGGTGTTTTCGAAGATCGATTTGCGATCGGGATACCACCAGTTGAAGATTCAAGAGAAAGATATACCAAAGACAGCATTCACCACGCGGTACGGATTGTACGAGTATACGGTCATGTCGTTTGGACTGACTAACGCTCCTGCCTATTTCATGAGCATGATGAACAAAGTATTTATGGAATATTTGGACAAGTTTGTTGTGGTGTTTATTGATGATATAATGGTATATTCGAAGCATGAAGAGGAGCACAAGGAGCATTTGCGATTAGTTCTCAAGAAACTCAGGGAACACCAGTTGTATGCCAAGTTCAGCAAATGCGAGTTTTGGTTGAAGGAAGTCAGATTCCTTGGACATGTTATATCAGGAGAAGGTATAGAAGTAGACCCCAGCAAGGTTCAGCCGGTCACTGAATGGTTGGCACCCACTTCATTTAGCGAGATCTGCAGTTTTCTTGGACTCGCAGGATACTATCGGAGATTCATTGAGAATTTTTCCAAGATTCTGAAGCCAATGACTGAATTATTGAAGAAGGATACTAAGTTTAAATGGACGGAAGACTGCGAGGCAAGTTTCCAGGAGTTGAAGAAACATTTGACTATAGCCCCAGTGCTGACCCTGCCAGATATACGTAAGGAATTCCAAGTGTATTGTGATGCCTCTCGCTTAGGACTTGGAAGTGTGCTTATGCAGGATGGAAGAGTTGTTTCGTATGCCCCGCGACAGCTAAAACCTCATGAGTTGAATTATGCCACGCATGATTTGGAGCTAGCAGCCGTAGTGCATGCATTGAAGACTTGGAGGCATTACCTTATTGGAAATCGTTGTGATGTGTACACGGATCATAAGAGTTTGAAGTACATATTGACATAGAAGGAGTTGAACCTTAGGCAGAGAAGATGGTTGGAGCTTATAAAGGATTATGACATGAAGCTGCACTATCATCCAGGTAAGGCCAATGTCATAGCAGACGCTTTGAGCCGGAAGAGTTATGCTAACATCCTAGCAAGTACGGGATTACCGAAGGAGTTGGCAGAGGATATCATGGAAGTTCGATTAGAGATTGTTCCTAGAGGTTTTGTTGCAACAATGGAGGTTCAGTCGACATTGTTGGGTAAGATTCAGGAAGCTCAGAAGGATGACAAAGAGATTGCCGAGATAAAAGAGAGAATGAGCAAAGGAAAGGCCAAAGGTTTTTGTGAGGATGAGCACGACACCTTATGGTTTGAGGACCGAGTTTATGTGCCCAATAACCTAGAGATCAGGAAGTTAATACTTCAGGAGGCTCGTGACTCACCATACTCGATACACCCTGGAAACACCAAGATGTATTTGGATTTGAAGGAACGTTTCTGGTGGACGGGGATGAAGAAGGATATTGCCGAGTATGTAGCCGTATGTGATGTATGTCAGAGAGTGAAGGCAGAGCATCAAAAGCCAGCAGGATTGTTACAGCCTATGCCGATACCCGAGTGGAAGTGGGATAAACTTGGCATGGATTTTATCACCGGATTGCCCAGGACCAAATCAGGATATGATTCTATATGGGTAGTAGTTGATCGCTTGACCAAAGTGGCTCACTTTATCCCAATGAAAACCACTTATACAAGTGTGAAGTTAGCCAAGATATATATGTCCAGGATCGTATGTCTGCATGGAGTTCCAAGGACCATCGTATCAGATAGAGGAACACAGTTTACCTCAAAGTTTTTGGCATCAGCTACACCAAACTTTGGGAACGAGATTGGAGTTCCATACAGCGTTTCACCCGCAGACGGATGGACAGGCCGAGAGAGTCAACCAGATTCTGGAGGACATGTTGAGAGCATGTGCGCTAGATTATGGCTCTAGTTGGGATGACAATTTGCCTTACGCAGAGTTCTCATACAACAATAGCTACCAAGCCAGTTTGAAGATGGCACCGTTCGAAGCCCTGTATGGACGAAGGTGCAGAACACCGTTGATGTGGGATGAAGTAGGAGACCGATGGTTGTTTGGACCAGACCTGATCAAGGAGCCTGAAGAGAAGGCTAAGCTGATTCGTGATAGACTGAAGATAGCTCAGTCCAGGCAGAAGAGTTATGCAGACTCGAAACGCAAGGAGGTAACCTATGAAATTGGAGATAGAGCATATCTGCGAGTGTCGGTGTCAAAACTGGCGGATCTCGGGTAGGGGGTCCCGAACTGTGTGTCTAGGATCGATGGTAACAGGAGGCAGGGGACACGATGTTTACCCAGGTTCGGGCCCTCTTGATGGAGGTAATACCCTACATCCTGCTTGATTGATATTGATGATATGAGTATTACAAGAGTTGATCTACCACGAGATCGTAGAGGCTAAAACCCTAGAAGCTATCCTATGGTATGATTGTTGTATATGATCTATCGAGTAGCCTGGCCTTGGTTTATATAATGCACCAGAGGCCTAGGATAACAAGAGTCCTAGCCGAATACGCCGGTGGGGAGGAGTCCTTGTCTTGATCACCAAGTCTTGTGGAATCTTCCATGTATGCGGCAGCTGTCTGAACTGGCCCATGAGTATACGGCCATGGGGGTCCTCGGCCCAATCTAACAGATCGGGAGACGACATGGTGAGTACCCCCTAGTCCAGGACACCGTCAGTAGCCCCCTGAACCGGTCTTCAAGTTAGGGACGCTCCTCGATTCTTCCGAACTATTCTTCATCTTCGGTTGTCGGTCTTGAAAACTAGTTCAACAAATCTTCTCATCTTTGATCTTGAGGATCACCAACGTGCATCCGTAGAGTTTATACGTCGGGTATCCGAGGAACCCCTTTAAGTTTCCGGACTTTATCAATGCCTTGTTATTTTTATGCCACACCTCAGGTTTTAAGTTGTTCCCGGATGGCAGTGTCCTCTTGCATCCGAGCTCCAACGCCGGACTGCATTCGAGGTATCTTTTGCAGCCGAGCACCAACGCCGGACTGCTTTCCGAGCTCCAACGCCGGAATGTATCCGAGCTCCAACGCCGTACTATGTCCCAGCTCCAACGCCGGACTATATCCAAGATGTCATAGATCATCTTGGTCCAAAAAAGTTGAAGGAGTTTAGCCGAGCTTAATGCTGGAAATGCCCTCTATGGAGCCAGCCACTAGCGCTCGAGCTTTATGCCGGACTGCTTCCGAGGTGGTGCACCACCCCGACTGTGGGCCAATTTTTTGTCAATATTTTTGATTGGTGCAATTTATTCTCTGCCGAGATATATAGCCAGTAACCCTCAACGTGTGTATCGGTTTAAAACCCGAGATGCACTTGAAGGATGATGTAACACCATTGATCCCAGTAGCCGCTGAGACTCAGGTTGATTTGCAAAATCGGTCTGAGGATCAAGTCCTAACTCAGCAGAATACTTCGGGATACAAAAAGCGGCATGCTCAGTCCTCGAGACTCAGGTTGGGTGCGGCCGACCAACCTGAGGATCATAATCTCCTCAGAAACTGTATTGCACTTAAAATTTTCTGCATTGGATAGGCAATGCAGTAGCCCCCGAGACACTGGTCGGGTGGCAACACCAGATCAGGGGATCGATGTGCCCCTTTAATATTTGTAGATAATAAGCCCGAAGCCCAGTAGCCCCCGAGCCTTAATGCGGGCATGGGTGGCTGAATTAAGGATCGATATCCATAGTAAAATCACAAATTATGTGTAATGACTCTATGTGTCCAAGTACTTTACGTCATTAATGCTCGTATCTACATTGTACAAAACTTTGTTGACCGACCATCGGCTTCAACCTCCTCGGCCAGTAGCCGAGGAGTGTTTGTCCTACTTTATAAAGCCTTTACGAGGGCAAAGATTTACGACAAACAAGGAAAACTGGCCATACAGTTTTATAAACAAAGGTACGCAGAGAGAATGTTATATTACTGTTTAACATAAGAAATGTCTTCCAAAGAAAATAGTCCCGCTAGCGGTTCCTTTCTTTGGGTTGTCATGCTAAGCATGATCATGAAACCTCAGCTCTAATGTAAGAGCAAAATATTGAGGATTTAGTTTGGGAGGCCAGTTACTAGCCCTCGGTAGTGTTTGGCGACAGTCGAGGTCAAGCCGTAAACACTTCGGCCAATGCTATGAATGGCCCATCATAACACAGTCATCGGATCGCTGACCAGTTTACGCTTATTGTGACAGTCAGTTTTTGGCTTTCTCCACTGAGGTGCTTAACCATGTGAGGTGGAAGCACAATCGCAGTGGTTCTCCCTTTGCACACCTAGCCGAACAAAGCGGAATGTAGGAGGCAAGCGCAGGAGCCGGGTAACCCAACTATTGACCAAAGACACAATTCAAAACTGATGCATATATAGCAATATCCGAGAATGTTTTTTGCCGAATCTCTAAAGGTGTCTGGCGTTGCACTGCAAGACTTGTGCTGAAAACACACAAATAGTTTAAAAGTGCCAAAGGCTTGGAAAACCAAAAAAAAGTCAGTAAAAACATGACGTCCAAACAAGATCAAGTGTTCGGTGCCAATCCGAAAATTGGTCTTAGAAAAAAAGTGCTTCTGTCGTGCTTTAACATGACACATCCTATCTCAATACACCAAGCGGGTCAGCCTACGGCTTCAACCTCCTATCCCGAAGGCGGAGTACCTCTAATTAGGCCAGTTTAGCAAACTAAACTCTAGCGGCTTTGAGAGAGAAATTAGGCTCCCCGGCTAGTGACCACACACTCATGTAGAAAAAAGGAGTGATGAATAATAATAGTAATAAAAACTTTGCAACAACTAAGAAGAAGAACACTTATTATAAAACGGCTCATATAAATTTAAGAGCCCCCAAGTGACTTGGATAAAAGAAATTTATGTATAATGATTGTATGTACCAAAGTACTAATATCATATCTTTGTTCACCCGAACTTTAAACGCGTCTTAACCGACCGTCGGCTTCTCCCTCTTCGGTCAAGGACCAAAAAGTGTTATGTACTCCACCTGTCGAGAATATCGACAGTGTTTCCGATAACCAGGCAACCGGGCCATAAGGCTATAACAGACAAAGCGTGCTCAGGGAACTTATGCTATATTACAGACAAAGTGTAAGAAGCATCTTCGAAGAAAATAGTACCCCCACCGATACCTTTCTTCGGTGCTCATTATTACTATGAGACTTGTGCAATAGATTTTTTGTACTCATGAGTTCTGTTGTGTGCCGACCATGATTGAAAACAATAAGAGCACTAGCTTTCGTCTTCACCCAGTCTGAGGTCAGAGCTCGGAGGACCCGGTCGTGACAATCGCAGAGGTGCTCCCTTTACTCCCTAGCCGAACAATCGGGAACGTAGGGGTAAGCACAGGAGCCAGGCAACCCAGCTTGCAAATCGCTTAAATCAATATGGTGCATATTGTGGCGTAATACACGAACAAGGAACGAAGCCGTACAAGTATAATGATATGCAAGAGGAAAAGCTCCATCAAGGGAGCCCCCAAGTAAACGGGGTATTTGAATTTGTGTGTCACAAACAAAGTTTTGACAAGGAGATTCTCTACAAGAAACTTTTTTTTCAAAAAGGTATAATGCTTGGTAGAACCGAACACAAGTTAAAAATTTAAAACTTTGAGCATGAAGGCAACTTAGCTGGTTAATGTGTTCGGTATTGATGACGCGGCCCGAGCTTGATGCGGGACAAGGTTCCATCCTCCAAGCCGGTCCCTAGGTGGCGGAGCAAAGAGCTCGGCACTCTGAAGTGGTGACATAGCATAGTCAATGCGGGCCAGTAGAGTGATGCCGAAGTCCCTGGCATGGGGTAATGAAGTGTTGACGAAGCCCCCCGTCCAGCCGAGGTGGCGTGGTATGTCAGTACGCCGAGTTGACGATACTGCCCAACCCAGATCATTTTCCTGTGCACAAAAAATAGTGCAAACTGGAGATAATAGTAATAATAATAATTAAAAAAACCATTGCATAATAAATAATTTATGAAAAGTGAGTAACAAAAGAAATAGGGCCTGGCGCCGAAGTCAATGTCGATGCATGGCGTCAGCGTGATGCGGTAAAGGCATGGCAAAGCTTGAATTCACAGGTCGGTCCAAGTTCCAGATGCGGCGTTCGCCGGACCATGTACGGAAACTGACCGAACCACCATGCGACCGTCGTTAATGCGGCCATCAGTTGATACACCTGTGTACATATAATGAACAAACCAGAGTAATAATTCCTTGGGAAAAATGAACCCGAACAAGCAAAAAATACTGGGATTAATAGCACCTGGTTTATTTGTTGTAGCAATCCGAAGAAAGGTGATTCCAAAAATTGGGACTCGATCTGCACACCCATTGCCTGATGGGCGATAAAGCGACGGTATGGTGATGCTGGCAAAGGTTGGATCGCCGAGGTAAAGCCCTCGGTCCAGCTAACGTGACGGAGTTGGTCGACTAGTGACGCCGAAGTCTCCGGAGTAGGTTGATGAAGAGATGGCGAAGCCCCCGGTCCAGCCGAGATGTCGAAGCCTCGATGTCAGCCGATGAGTCGAAGTAGGTCGGCGTGATGGACACCAGCTTGAAGAAGCAATAGTGCAGCCCTACCGATGCAGGTCGTGACGTGGTCGATGCCGTCTTGATGAAGTGACCATGCGGCGATGCCGGTATGCCCGCTCCGTGTAATCCGTGGGGCGGCGATGTTGGTGATAATTTATCCTTCGCGATGTCGGACTCTTGTTTGGCTTGCCGAGATGATGATCCGAAGAAGTTGAGCTCGGCTCAACAAAATGACGACGTGTCTAGCGCAGGTCGGCAGCTGTCGGTGTCAAAACCGGCGGATCTCGGGTAGGGGGTCCCGAACTATGCATCTAGGCCGGATGGTAACAGGAGGCAGGGAACACGATGTTTTACCCAGGTTCGGGCCCTCTTGATGGAGGTAAAACCCTACGTCCTACTTGATTAGTATTGATGATATGGGTAGTACAAGAGTAGATCTACCACGAGATCAAGGAGGCTAAACCCTAGAAGCTAGCCTATGGTATGATTGTTGTATATGGAGTTGATTGCCTACGGACTACAACCCTCCGGTTTATATAGACACCGGATAGGGTTAGGGTTACATAGAGTCGGTTACAATGGTAGGAGATCTTGAATATCCGCATCGCCAAGCTTGCCTTCCACGCCAAGGAAAGTCCCATCCGGACACGGGACGAAGTCTTCAATCTTGTATCTTCATAGTCCAGGAGTCCGGCTGAAGGTATAGTCCGGCTACCCGAACACCCCCTAATCCAGGACTCCCTCAGTAGCCCCTGAACCAGGCTTCAATGACGACGAGTCCGGCGCGCAAATTATCTTCGGCATTGCAAGGCGGGTTCCTCCTCCAAGTCCTTCATAGAAGATTGTAAACACCAAGAGTAGTGTCCGGCTCTGCAAAATAAGCTTCCACATATTGCCATAGAGAGAATAATATTAACACAAATCAAATCTGCTGACGTATTCCGCAGTGCGTCATCACACTACAGCCAAGTCCTTCACTCTAATCGTTTTCACTTTTCCACCTCAGCGTGTTTTGCGAGGCGGTTTCCTTGGCACGTCTTGTCAAAGCAGAGATCGTGTACCTCCCTTTTACGAGATTCTCATCAATACGGACGTGGGTAACCCAATCGTGCCCGTTAGCATGTTTTCTCGATTAAAGGCGAGTCCCAAACGGTTACGGGGAGGGCTCCTGGTATTCAACCTCTTATAAAGAGACCAGGGCCTTACTCCTTTTCTCCGATCCCAAAAACGAGTTCGCCCGTCGCCTCGAGTTCCAACACCCTAGGCTCCAGATTCCGGGCGCCTCAGACCTTCGATAATGTCCGGTTCCGACCTTCAAGGCCGATGGATTCCCTCCTCCGTCACGGAGGAGGACGTGCTAAAGTTGAGAGAGGCTAAGTTTTTGACCGCCGAAATTTCGCACAGGTTGCCTGCTCAAAGGCAGGCTATCCCCAGTCCCCAGCCCGGTGAGAGCGTAGTGTTCATGTCTCACTTCCTTCAGGGGTTAGGCTTCCCGATGGATCCCTTTGTGAGGGGACTGCTGTTTTATTACGGGCTAGAATTTCACGACTTAGCTCCGGAGTCCATCCTCCATATCTCCTCGTTTATCGTTGTATGCGAAGCGTTCCTCTGTGTTACCCCTCACTTCGGATTATGGCTCAAGACTTTCAAAGTGGAGCCGAAGATGATCAAGGGACGGCACGCAGAGTGCGGAGGCGCTGTTATAAGCAAAAAATGCTGATGCTCCATGGCCCGAGGGCTCTTTTCAAGAGGAGCTAGGCTTGTGGCAACGAGAGTGGTTTTATATCACCACTCCCCGAAGCACCAAGTGGGTGGCGCTTCCTGCCTTTCGCTTGGGTCCCCCACCACGGCTAGCGTCATGGGTTAACAGAGGGTTAGATTGGGGTTTGCCCAAAGATGTGCCCTTGTTACAGGGCCGCATTAAGGATCTCTTGGAAGGAGACCTCAGCCTGGTCAAGGTGACGCAGGTCATGCTGATTCGCCGAATATTGCCCGGCAAACGTCGCTCCCTTCGCCTGTGGGAGTTTAATCCAGAGGGACCGCGAGCTCTCCAGAATTTCATGGGCGCAACGCCCGCGGAGATGTATAAACTGTTCTTCGGATCACGAGAGATGTGTCCGGATTTAACCGAGGACGCAGGCCTAAGCTGCAATCGCCCGGATACTCAAGTAAGCAACCTTGTGCCCGGACCTTATCCGTATAATTGTCATAAACTTGCCCCTAAAAGAGCCATCCTTTTAAACAGGAGTGGATAGCGAAGGCAAAGCTGATCAGGTGTCCGGCTCCCCTTCCCGAAACCAGGCCGGATCCCGTGCTGGTCAGGATGCTGGAGATAATGCCTTTGGAGGGAAGCAAGGGGGAGGACAAGGAAACTATGGCCTCCTCGAAGGAGGCTGCTCCGAAGGGAGGAACCGACAATTCCTCTCCTAAGGGGAAGAAGAGAGCCGCCTCTGACGACCCAGAAACCATGGCCTCGAAGCGGGGGGGGGGGGAATCTTTGACAGAGGGTCCGACGCCGGGGAGTTCCTCGGCCGGACTACGCCCTCAAGGGGATCAGCCCTCCAGCGAGCCGTAAGTAGAGAAAGATTTTCCTTTTGAGGGATGAGGGAAATCCTTGATTTAGATCTGAGAAGATTAACCGAATTTTTACCTTGTAGCTCGGACCTCAGCCCTTCTCAGCAGAGCTCGTCTTCGGGGGATCTCCTTCCGG
The DNA here is from genome assembly GCF_003073215.2 of Triticum urartu. Taxonomy (NCBI): domain Eukaryota; kingdom Viridiplantae; phylum Streptophyta; class Magnoliopsida; order Poales; family Poaceae; genus Triticum; species Triticum urartu. The sequence goes on from NC_053026.1 coordinate 357,000,841, forward strand.
AGATGATGGAGAGCGGGACGCCTCCCCTTGCCGTGCCGCCTAGCGAGGCGGGCGACCCTGAGGTGTCGTCGCGGAGGGTTTCCCCGAATCCGACAGGGGCGGAAGATAGCTATGTGGCCCCCCGAGGTTCTCCGCGTCCGGCCTTCGAAAGAGGTCGTGGGACAGTCCGGCACCGTCTGGTGCTCGGCCGGAGGAGCTAAAGATTCTGCTGGGGCGAGCTTCTATCTCGGAGGAGCACCGTGCATTGATGGGCACGATGATTGAAAGGATCTCATCCGCAGAGAGCGGATTGCATGAGGCCGTCAAAAGTTTACTGATGGATTTTGAGGTACATTAGATAATGTACACTTTTGTCAGTTGCGCATGAATAAGATGCGCCCTGTGTAGATAGTAGCCCCTGAGACTCTGCGCGTCGTCAAGAAATGACGGCACGCGGAGGATCATAATCCTAGGTCTAAGATGTCGCCTTTGAATGTAGGCGGCAGGGTGTCCGGAATCGAGCCGAACTGATGATTTTGTCGAACTAAAGCGGCAACTGGACGTGGCAGATGCCGACATCGTGCTTGTCAACAAGCGGCTTGATGAGGCTCAAGGTATGTAATTCCTCGGGCGGCATCAGGTAAGAAGAGTTTTATGCCAGTGTCTTACGATGTGTATGCTTGACGCAGATGGTGCGGCCGCCGTGGAGAGTCTTAGGGCAGAACTTGCCCGAGCTAAAGAACAAGCCAGAGAAAGTGATGCGGCTGCCAAGAAAGCCCTTGAATAGCTGAGAGCCGAATAGGCTGCTCATTGCCGAAGCAAGGAAGAGATGGCCGAGATGGCCGAAAAGTTAAAGAGTGCTGCAGACCATTGCAGACTTCTTGAGAAAGAAGACTAGGCGAAACAGACAGACTTAGAGAAGGCCGTTGCCAATGCCAAGGACGCGCGCTCTGCGATGAGAGCTGTGAAGGAGGAGCTGCGTCAGGCCGAACAGATTGCGGCTGGAAAGCCCTTTATGCTGCGAAGGAAATTTTGCGATCCGAAGTTTGCTCCGTTGGACCGGATGTGGAGTGTGGAGGATACCTATCTGGATTTGGCAGCGAGTGCTACTGATGCGATCGAACACTTTCGAGATCAGAAAGATCGCGAAGTGGAAAAGCTTTTCTGGTCGCAGTTTCACAATCCAGAGCGTCCGCTGGCAGTGGACGATCGTTTGGCTCAATGGGCGAACTGAATAGGTTGTCCGGACTCGCCATGAAGTACGTCATGGGTCATCTGTGGCCGGGGAGATCGGAGCCGAAGAGTTATTTCAGCTTGGTGCAGCAATTCCTTGACGCGGTGCCGCGTATTAATGCAATGAAGAGGTCAGCATGCATAGAGGGCGCAAGGATGGCTCTTGCCCATGTCAAGACATACTGGGCAGAGATGGAGACCACCATTGTTGCGTCCCGAGATTCGGACAAAAGCCGAGTACCCTCCGAGCACTATTTTCAGGAAGTCCTTGAAGGCGCTCCTGTAATAGAGACGCAGTGCTTGAAAGATGCTATGTTATGATAGCATATGTAATTATAAAGTAATATTTTGATAAACTGTAGTGGCCTTTTTATACTTGTGCCTTCAAGTATTGGGAACACCTCCTGTGCGGCCGTTTTAAGATATATATATATATATATATATATAATCTGAAATATGGCAGTCGTTGGCTTCAGCCCCCACGCACATAGTGCGGGGGTGCTCGCAGAAGACGCATTTTCACACTTAACCCAACGTCTTGGTCCTACAAAGGAGGTGATAGCGCAGCGGGCCAGGCAACTGGACTATAATGCTTTAACACTTTCACTTAGCCATAGGAGCTTGACAGTGAGACTATTTAGGTAGCCCCTTGGTGGCGATTGCGCTCGCCCGAGTTCGGGGCGCGTATGTTCCTGGCCGAGAAGCGGCCCTTCGTTAAAGCGGAGGAATCCGATAGATTCCGTTAGGTCATCGAGTGGCTGACCAGTCTCACGCTACATCATGACAGTCAGTTTTCGGCTTTCTCCACTGAGGTGCTCGCCCGGCCGAACCGGGCCACAATCGTAGTAGTTCTCCTGGTGCTACCTTAGCCGATAGAGCGGAACGTAAGGTAGCCGAACTCAGGAGCCGGGCAACCCAACATTTGACCAAAGACATGATTCGGAGCCGATGCATATAATGCCAAAACTTGCGACGCCGAACACTCCCTAAGGTGTTCGGTCTTTATGAGTGCGGGCGAAACAACACTCTTTATTTAAAAAGCCCCTAGTGTCCAGGTACGTGCAAAAATTCTGACGTGGCAACATGCCAAGACGCCAGCCTCCTCCTTGGTTATATCAGAAAAAACCAGGGGATGTGTAGCAACAAGAGACAGTAAAAAAAGGTTTACGCAGGGTCTTAATCTAAAAAGAATCCTTTAGGACGGGTCCCTACTGCATGTCTGCGCCTGTGTCTCCGTTGTGCCGTATCCTAGACGGGCGCCGCACGACGTTCATCTGTAAAAGAGAGAAACTGAGTTGAAAAACGGGTCGTGCCGAACAAAAGTTTAAAATAAACAAAGTATAAAGTAAAATATATAAAATTGAGCTTTATTGTCTCTTATTGTATATGCATGGAGCCCCTAGTGCGGGGGTATATGGCCATTAAGCCTGCATCAATGATGATTTTGTACCGAACTCGTCTGTCCGCGTTCGTGGTCTTTAATGACCTATTTCGAAGTTTTTTGGCCGGTGAGGCCATTTTACTATGGGGCTGTCAAAGCGGCTGCATAGTCCTCCGCTTGGGGAGGCGCACTTTAGTGCTTCCCCTTCAAAGAGATGATGCCCCGTGGACCAGGCATCTTAAGCGTGAGAGATGCATAATGCGGTATTGTGTTAAAGCGAGTGAAAGCTTCGTGTCCCAATAGTGCTTGATAGAGACTTGAGAACGGAACGATATGGAAGGTCAGCTTTTCGCGGCGGAAGTTATCGGCAGAGCCGAATATAACTTCGAGCCGGAGGAAACCCATACAATGGGTGTCCGGACCAGGTGTTACCCCTTGAAAGGAGGTTTTGCTGCAGCGGATTCTTGCTGGGTTTATCCCCATGTGATGGATTGTATCAGGTTTAGTCCACTGCCGCCGTCCATAAGGACATTTGAAAACTGGAGTCCGCCAATTATTGGATCGAGTATCAAGGCAGTCCATCCTGCATTCTTGATATTTCTAGAATAATCTAGCTGATCGAAGATGATCGGTTTTGACAACCAGTGGCAGGACCCTTTGGGGATGGGCCGTGTGGTGCGTACCTTTACGGGCACCGCACGTTTTGTTATGTGAAGTGAGTTCACTGTTTTTACTTCTTGTGGGAAGTTCTTTTGTTTCCTGGTGCTCTGCTTTTGGGGTTCGTCCTCGTCTTCGCTTGGTGTGTCGAGCCCCTTGTGTTCGGCATTGAGTCTGCCGGATTGTTTGAAAACCCAACAGTCTCTGTGGGTATGGTTAGCAGGCTTCCCGGGAGTACTGTGTATCTGACATATCCTGTCCAGGATTTTATTTAGGTTGGATGGATCGTCCCTGTTATCCTGGGGGGCGATTTTGCCTGATTTTGTCGTGAGCCTTTGAATCCGGCATTGACTGCCGTGCTCTTCGGACTTTTGTCCTTAGTCCAGCGACGGTCCTTGTTGCGTTGCGGTTTTCCGTTTCCATCCCTAATTTCGGATGTACTTGGGTTGCTGGGGCTGCACCTTGCCAACCAGCTGTCCTCCCCTGCACAAAAGCGGGTCATGAGGCTTGTTAGTGTGGCCATTGTTCTTGGCTTTTCTTGGCCGAGGTGTCTGGCGAGCCATTCGTCTCGGACGTTATGCCTGAAAGCTGCTAAGGCTTCGGTGTCCGGACAGTCGACTACCTGATTCTTTTTAGTGAGGAATCTATTCCAGAACTGTCGAGCTGATTCTCCGGGTTGTTGAGTTATGTGACTAAGATCGTCTGCATCCGGAGGGCGGACATAGGTCCCTTGAAAGTTTGCTCGGAAAGCATCCTCGAGCTCTTCCCAGCTTCCAATTGTGTTTTCGGGAAGGCTTTTAAGCCAATGTCGGGCTGGCCCTTTAAGCTTAAAGGGTAAATATTTTATGGCGTGGAGATCATCTCCTCTAGCCATGTGTATGTGGAGGATATAATCCTCGATCCAAACTCCAGGGTCTGTTGTTCCATCATATGCCTCTATGTTTACGGGTTTGAATCCCTCTGGAAATTCATAGTCCAGGACCTCATCGGTGAAACATAGGGGGTGTGCGGCGCCCCTGTATTTGGGTGTGCCAGATTCTGATGATGGCTTCATAGTGTTGCTTACGAGAGCTTGCTTTCTTGGACCATAAATGGACCTGACTGGGCCATGATGCGAATCCTTAAGTGGGTCGCATGCCGATTTAGGTGCGGCGCCGCTTGCCGCTTTATGGGGTCGTCTATCCGATCGTGTGGCTTTCTCATTTTTTGAATGCGAGGGCTCTAGGGCCTCTTCGTCGAATTCAGGCAGTAGCTTTCTTTTCGGATAGCTTTTAGTGCGGCGACTATCATCGTATTTATCTGCGGTATTGATTACTTTACTCCATCTAATCCGGAGTGCATCTTCCGCTGTTTTTAGCTTTCGCTTCTGCTTTTTTAGGTTGCGTGCAGTTGCAACGAGCCTCTCATGGAGATTCTTCTGCTCCATAGGTTTATCCGGCGTGAGGTCGTCCGGAATGCCGTTTTCGCCGGAGGAGGGATGTTCGGTTTCTCTATCCGTGTTGCCCTGTTCGGACGGTTGCTCTAAGGCTTGCTCGTCGTCTACCGGCTCGTCCTGCTCTATGGCTGGGTTTTTGTCGAGGCGGGGCTTGGGTCGGCGTTTACGCTGACGCTTTGATTGCTTTTCAGGGGGTCGATCTCCCGTCCCATCCCCTTTTTCCTCGTTGTCGCTTCCTTTAGGGGTATCCACCATGTACACATCGTGAGATGAGGTGGCTGTCCAATGCCCTATGGGCGTTGGTTCGTCGGTATCTCCTGCATCGTCATCCATGCTGTCGATGTCTCCGGAGTCGAAGTTGAGCATGTCGTTTAAATTGTCGACAGTGGCTACCAAGTGGGTGGTGGGTGGGCTTTGAATTTCTTCATCATCCGTATCCCATCCTCGCTGACCGTAGTTCGGCCAGGGCTCTCCTGATAAAGAGAGAGACTTGAGAGAGTTCAGGATATCGCCAAAAGGCGAGTGCTGAGAGATGTCTGCGGCGGTGAACTCCATTATCGGCGCCCAATCGGATTCGACCGGCAGGGGCGCGGGGGGTTCGGAGTTCGGAAAGGAGTCCGGATCCTCGGAGTCACGGATCATGCAGAGTGCGGGGCTAGCGTTCGGCTCGATCGCCTTTGAGATCGAAGCCCCCGAGGTGACATCCAACCGCTCATCCTCGATTGGCGCAATAGGCTCCGAGTTAGGGGTCGGAACCGATGCGTGTGCGGCCTCCAGGACACCGTCCGGAGGCAGAGCTAGATCATGCCCCTCGAGATAGTGCGGCGCGCTTGGCCGTGGCTCGAACCCGTCGAAGATCAAGTCTCCGCGGATGTCAGCCGTGTAGTTTAAGCTTCCAAACCTGACTTGATGGCCAGGGGCGTAGCTTTCGATCTGCTCCAGGTGGCCGAGCGAATTGGCCCGCAGAGCGAAGCCGCCGAAGACGAAGATCTGTCCGGGGAGAAAAGTCTCACCCTGGACCGTATTGTTGTTGATGATCAAAGGAGTCATCGGGCCTAAAGGCGACGACACAGAGGAACTCTCAATGAAAGCACCAATGTCGGTGTCAAAACCGGCGGATCTCGGGTAGGGGGTCCCGAACTGTGCGTCTAGGCCGGATGGTAACAGGAGGCAGGGAACACGATGTTTTACCCAGGTTCGGGCCCTCTTGATGGAGGTAAAACCCTACGTCCTACTTGATTAATATTGATGATATGGGTAGTACAAGAGTAGATCTACCACGAGATCAAGGAGGCTAAACCCTAGAAGCTAGCCTATGGTATGATTGTTGTATATGGAGTTGATTGCCTACGGACTACAACCCTCCGGTTTATATAGACACCGGATAGGGTTAGGGTTACATAGAGTCGGTTACAATGGTAGGAGATCTTGAATATCCGCATCGCCAAGCTTGCCTTCCACGCCAAGGAAAGTCCCCATCCGGACACGGGACGAAGTCTTCAATCTTGTATCTTCATAGTCCAGGAGTCCGGCTGAAGGTATAGTCCGGCTACCCGAACACCCCCTAATCCAGGACTCCCTCAACAGCCTTGGAGCAATATTGCCGGACTGGTTTGACACCAGCATGATGATGAAGATGACCTCAGGGGAGGCTTAAAAATTTACGGGCACGTGTTTAAAAATAACGCACAATACCCTAGAAGAGAATTCCTTTAAAAAGGTTGTCCAATATCACGTTCATAAAGAAAGATGAATTCGGGTCGGATCCGTATTCACGAAGAAAACGGATCTGAAAATTAGTCCACTCATCGGAAGGTTCCCGGAGTTTGAACCGTCGGATCGAGCTGAAATTTGGAGGGGTGGTAGATATCGGAATTCCGCAGTAGATGAACGGTTGGATCTTCCAAAGGACCTCCGAGCTAAGCTCTGGAGACCACGCCCTAAACTCGTCTAGATTTCCGTCCAAATTTGAGAGGGCTCTGGTATATCGTAGATTATCGAAGATTCCTCCATCGGAACTCAACGAAATTTTGCATGGCTGTTGTAGACGTAATTCCGCACTATTCGACTGAAGCAATCGTCAAACCGACGCTCGAGGAGGTGGTGACGGTGAATACAAGTTCGCTGTCCATAAAAACAACACGACCGCCCGAGGGCCATGTTGACGTTGAGCCCTCGAGCTCCATGGATGACTCCTCTATGATCATGATAGAGGTCGGAGTTGATGTTGAAGAAGGCCCCCGTCCGAACATGACGATCGGAGATGGAGCACGGTCCTCGGTCGAGCCAAGGTGACCAGTCAAGCCGGCGACGAAAATGTCGGCGTCGCAGTTGACCTGCGGGTGAGCCATTGATCCTTTTGCCGATCACACAGCGGAACTCTCAATGAAAGCACCAATGTCGGTGTCAAAACCAGCGGATCTCGGGTAGGGGGTACCGAACTGTGCGTCTAGGATCGATGGTAATAGGAGGCAGGGGACACGATGTTTACCCAGGTTCGGGCCCTCTTGATGGAGGTAATACCCTACGTCCTGCTTGATTGATATTGATGATATGAGTATTACAAGAGTTAATCTACCACGAGATCGTAGAGGCTAAAACCCTAGAAGCTAGCCTATGGTATGATTGTTGTATATGATCTATCGACTAGTTTGGCCTCAGTTTATATAATGCATCAGAGGCCTAGGATAACAAGAGCCCTACCCGAGATCCGTCAGCGAGTATCACCCTTACGATGAGTGAAACGTTTTGGAGTTAAGGGAAAGTTAGCCCCAAGATTTGTAGGACCGTATCGTATTTTGGAATGTATGGGAGAAGTTGCCTACAAGTTGGAATTACCTGAAGGACTGTCAGGAGTTCATGATGTGTTCCACGTTTCGCAGTTGAAGAAGTATCATGCTGAGATGGCCGATATACCGTTAAGAGATACAGTACCCTTGGAGGCGATTCAGTTGGATAGTGATTTGACTTATGAGGAAAAGCCAGTTAAGATTCTTGAGTTTGCCAGCCGAGTCACCCGCAGCAAGGTTACCAAGTTTTGCAAAGTTCAGTGGAGCCACCATACCGAGGATGAAGCCACCTAGGAACGAGAGGATGATTTTCGCAAAGACCACCCACACCTATTTTCTAGCCAACCCGAATCTCGAGGGCGAGATTCATCTTAAGGGGGGTAGGTTTGTAACATCCCAAATTTTTAATTTGGAATGTTATACATAGGTCATTCATGCATATCATATTTTATTGCACTTTTGTTCCGCAATCCTCGAGATCCTAAGCAACTCAAGGACCCTCGAAGAGAGTTGGGGATTTCCCGGTTTTCATATTTGATTTTTATCAAATAATGAAACGAGGATTTTTTATTTTAATTATTTTTCTCTCCAAAAAATATTTCATATTAAAATATATGAGAGGAGATAACATGACTTCTCCAAAATAATTGAAATATTGGAGGAAAAATATTAAAATCATTTATTTGATTTTATTTGCATTAGAAAAATTGCATGTTTTCAAAATTGCATTTTAGGGCCAATAAAATGTTCATCTCGTTCTAAATATTTTATTTAGACGGTGAAAATTTATTTTGGCATTTTTAGATTTTTATTTTATTTTCTAGGATTTATTTTCTGTTCGGTGCAATTATTTAAAAAAACTTCCACCGCCCGACCGGGCCGAAGCCCAGCCGAGCCAGGCCGGCCCAACCCCGCGCCACCGCCTTCCCCGTCCCATGTCGCCGCCGGACTCGGAAGAGTCCGAGCCGCCGCCGCCGCGACCCCCTCCCCAAGTCGGAGCCGCCGCCTCACCCCCCCCCCCTTTAAAAACCCACCCAGGGGCCTCCCTCGAGCCCCAAGTCACTGCCGCCGCAGCCCTCGCCAGCCCCGCCACCGCAGCCCGCGCCGCCGCCTGCCGCCGCCCGCGCTACAGCTGCCCCGCGCCACCGAGCTCCCCGGCAAGCCCGCCGCCCAAGCCCCGCCTCACCGGAGAGGTAACGCACCGATCCGCCGCCGCCGGTTTTTTTTAAAACCGATTCGGATTTTTAAAAAAAAACCTAGTTCGTTTTTTTAGATCGGTTCGCCAGTTTTTCCCGGTTCTGCTACTTAGCAGACGTTCGTCCGTACGTTCGTTTTAACGAACAGTTTTCGCCCGTTAGTTACAGATAATGAACGCTCATTCGTTAGTCTGTTCGTCAGTTTTCTTTTTATCAGATTTTTTCCGCGATTATTCTCGATCGCGATATCTGATCCGATTTTCGTTTTAATTTATCTTTTCGCTCGTTTATCGGAATCAGGCGATTCAAGCGCCTAGATCTTCTTCTCGAGACCCTCTTTCTGTTTAATCAACTTAAAGAAGAATTTGGTACTGTAAAATTTGACTTTAGTTTAGATTAGTAAACGTATCTTGTTTCTTTCGCCGTTTGAGTTTCGTTGCTCCGTTCGATTTGATTATTTTTGCAAACCGGAGTTCTTAAGTTGAACTTTCTGGTCAATCTCTCTTATTTGAGTTTTGCCCGTGCATCTCTACTTGTTGCTTATGTATTCTATTGTTTGTTTGCGATAGAATTCCTAGAGTGCGAAGCGTGCTACTTCGAGTCCCTAGGTTTCGCGGATCGTCAGCAAGGCAAGTAACACATTGATCATACTCTTTCCATACCCAGTTTTTATGCATTAGAATCAATCCACAAACATTGCATGAATAGGATGTCATTAACTTGTGGGTTGGGAAGTAGTTGTTGAGGTAGAACATATTGCCCTGCTATATCAAACCCTTGGGAGTTACTTCTACGCGTTGCTTATATTGCTATGCTATGCTCGTAGACGTGGTTTGGGTTTGAGTGAAATCCATGACAGGTGTGAGATTGTTAATTGATGGTTCAACTTAAGGTGGCAACTTAAATACACATCTGGGTGGATTGAGGCACCTGGAGTACCCAGTGTTGCCTGTATTTTTGGAAATCCCGGGGTTCCGTGTGATTTTCCTATGGACCGCCACCCAGGCTCAAAGGGAACTGAGATTATTCATGCTAGAAACTTCCGTGTGCAGCCACAAGCTATTATGGGCTCTAGCATAGTTGAGTAAGTTATGTGAGGCTCTTGAAGAGGTGGATCAGCAGGTAGAGGGTTGTAGGTTTGGCATGGTCCGCCCGGAGTAGAGAGTTAATGTTTCTGAAAGACTGTGTCTCGGTCATCCGTTTCTCAAACATCATGAAGTGCGAGAAATCTAACGGAGGCGATCGAGTCTTGTGGGGAAAAGTGCGCAAACCTCTGTAGAGTGTACAATCTAATCATGGTTAGCCGTGTTCCCGGTTATGGACAATCTTGAGTATCTAGTACTTGGAGTATCTTAAGTATCTCATCACTCTTAAGTAATATTGTTGGGTCATTAATTACTTTAATTGGGATTGAGTTGGAGGAACCTTCTCAATGATGTTTCAACCACCATGATAGTTAAATTGAAATCTATTCCTTTGTTGTAGGGAAAAATTGGCTTTTCACAAAAACTATAACCATAGAGCTTTCCACCAGCCAAATATGCATGTAGTGATAGCATTATTCTGTTCTTGCTCTACTGTGTTATATTGCCAGCATATTCCATGTGCTGACCCGTTTTCGGGCTGCAATGTATTATGTTGCAGACTTTTCAGATGAGGAGTAAGGTTCCTTAGGTCGTTGCCGTGTAGCTCAGCTATGCTGTTGGAGTTGATGGACTCACTTTATCTTCCAAGCCTTCCGTTGTTATCGTATTAGATGGCCTTAAGCCATATTATTGTAATAAGTTCTCTTTTCAGACATTCGATGTAATAAGTGTGTGATTGCTACTCTATTATAAATCCTTCGAGTACTATGTGTGTCAGCATTACCGATCCAGGGATGACACTGAAGCACAGAGACTTGACCGTTTGAGGTCGGGTCGCTACAGGAATATCAAGAATAACAAAGTCCATTAAAATAGTAACGTTTGCAACCACAACAGGCACATCCTCACAAATATCGACAGGTATAGCAGTTGATTTATCAGCCATTTGCAAAGATATTTCAGTAGGTGTCAACTTATTCAAATCAAGTCTACAATATAAAGAGAGAGGCATAACACTAACACCGGCTCCAAGATCACATAAAGCAGTTTTAACATAGTTTCTTTTAATGGAGCATGGTATAGTTGGTACTCCTGGATCTCCAAGTTTTTTTGGTATTACACCCTTAAAAGTATAATTAGCAAGCATGGTGGAAATTTCAGCTTCCGGTATCTTTCTTTTATTAGTAACAATTTCCATCATATATTTAGCATAAGGATTCATTTTAAGCATATCAGTCAAACGCATACGCAAAAAGATAGGTCTAATCATTTCAGCAAAGCGCTCAAAATCCTCATCATCCTTTTTCTTGGATGGTTTAGGAGGAAAAGGCATGGGTTTCTGAACCCATGGTTCTCTTTCTTTACCATGCTTCCTAGCAACAAAGTCTCTCTTATCATAACGTTGATTCTTTGATTGTGGGTTATCAAGATCAACAACAGGTTCAATCTCTACATCATTACCATTACTAGGTTGAGCATCAACATGAACATCATCATTAGCATTATCATTAACATTATCACTAGGTTCATGTTCATTACCAGATTGTGTTTCAGCATCAAAAATAGAAATATCATTGGGATTCTCAAGTGTGTCAACAATAGGTTCACTAGAAGCATGCAAAGTCCTGTCATTTTTCTGTTTCTTCCTCTTAGAAGGACTAGGTGCATCAACATTAGTTCTCTGAGAATCTTGTTCAATTCTCTTAGGATGGCCCTCAGGATACAAAGGTTCCTGAGTAACTTTACCACCTCTAGTTCCAACTCTAACAGCAAAGTCATTATTTTTACTATTCCATTCATTGAGCAAATCATTCTGAGCTTTAAGTACTTGTTCTACTTGAGTGGTAACCATAGAAGCATGTTTACTAATAAGTTTAAGTTCACCTTTAACATTAGCCATATAATCACTCAAGTGTCCAATCATATAAGCATTGTGTTTCAGTTGTCTACCAACATAAGCATTAAAATCTTCTTGCTTAACCATAAAGTTATCAAATTCATCCAAACATTGGCTAGCAAACTTAGCATGAGGGATTTCAGCATTATCATATATATAGAGAGAATTTACCTTTACTACCTATGTCGGGTTATCGAGACCATGTGTTTCTTCAATAGGTGATGAATTAAGACCATGTATTTCTTCAACGGGCGGTAAATCCTTAACATCTTCAGCTTTTATACCTTTTTCTTTCATAGAATTCTTTGCCTCTTGCATATCTTTCAGGACTGAGAAATAGAATGCCCCTTTTCTTCGGAGTTGTCTTAGGAGTTGGTTCAGGAAGTGTCCAATTATTTTCATTGGTCAACATATTATTCAACAGAATTTTAGCTTGATCAACAGTTCTTTCCTTGAAAACACAACCAGCACAACTATCCAGGTAATCTTTGGAAGCATCGGTTAGTCCATTATAAAATATATCAAGTATTTCATTCTTCTTGAGAGGATGATCAGGCAAAGCATTAAGTAATTGGAGAAGCCTCCCCCAAGCTTGTGGGAGACTCTCTTCTTCAATTTGCACAAAATTATATATCTCCCTTAAAGCAGCTTGTTTCTTATGAGCGGGGAAATATTTAGCAGAGAAGTAGTAAATGATATCCTGGGGACTACGCACACAACCAGGATCAAGAGAAGTAAACCATATCTTAGCATCGCCCTTTAATGAGAACAGAAATAATTTAAGGATATAATAGTAGCGAGTTTTCTCATCATTAGTGAACAGGGTAGCTATATCATTTAATTTAGTAAGATGTGCCACAACAGTTTTAGATTCATAGCCATAGAAAGGATCAGATTCAACCAGAGTAGTTAACTCAGGATCAACAAAGAAATCATAATCCTTATCAGTAATAAAGATAGGTGAAGTAGCATAAGCAGGATCATATTTCATTCTAGCATTCAGAGTTTTTTCTTTAAGCTTAGCTAATAGTTTCTTAAGATCACTTCTATCATTGTAGGCAAGAAAGTCTCTAGCAGTTTCTTCATCCATAACATAACCCTCAGGAACAACATGCAATTCATATCTAGGGGGAGAATCTTCATCATCACTTTCATCAATATTATCAGTTTCAATAATTTCATTCTCCCTAGCCCTAGCAAGTTGTTCATCAAGAAATTCACCTAGTGGCACAGTATTATCAAGCATAGAAGTAGTTTCATCATAAGTATCATGCAAAGTAGAAGTGGCATCATCAATAACATGCGACATATCAAAATGAATAGCAGGTGTAGGTGTCGCAAGTTTACTCAAAACAGAAGGTGAATCAAGTGTAGAGTTAGATGGCAGTTCCTTACCTCCCCTCGTAGTTGAGGGAAAAATCTTGGTTCTTTGATCTTTCAAGTTCTTCATAGTGATAAGCAGATATAAATCCCAAGTGACTCAAAGAATAGAGCTTTCCTCCCCGGCAACGGCACCAGAAAATGTTCTTGATAACCCACAAGTATAGGGGATCACAACAGTTTTCGAGGGTAGAGTATTCAACCCAAATTTATTGATTCGACACAAGGGGAGCCAAAGAATATTCTCAAGTATTAGCAGCTGAGTTGTCAATTCAACCACACCTAGAAACTTAATATCCACAACAAGGTGTTTAGTAGCAAAGTAATATGATAGTAGTGGTAACGGTGGCAAAAGGTAACGGTAGCAAAAGTAATATTTTGGGGTTTTATAGTGATGGTAACAGTAGCAACGCAAAAGTAAATAAGCGAAGAACAATGTAGGAAAAGCTCGTAGGCATTGGATCAGTGATGGAGAATTATGCCGGATGCGATCGATCATGTAACAGTCATAACATAGGGTGACACAGAACTAGCTCCAGTTCATCAATGTAATGTAGGCATGTATTCCGAATATAGTCATACGTGCTTATGGAAAAGAATTTGCATGACATCTTTTGTCCTACCCTCTCGTGGCAGCGGGGTCCTATTGGAAACTAAGGGATATTAAGGCTTCCTTTTAATAGAATACCAGACCAAAGCATTAACACATAGTGAATACATGAACTCCTCAAACTACGGTCATCACCGGTAAGTATCCCGATTACTGTCACTTCAGGGTTAACAGATCATAACACATAATAGGTGACTATAGACTTGCAAGATAGGATCAAGAACTCTCATATATTGATGAAAACATAATAGGTTCAGATCTGAAATCATGGCACTCAGGCCCTAGTGACAAGCATTAAGCATAGCAAAGTCATAGCAACATCAATCTCAGAACATAGTGGATATTGGGGATCAAACCCTAACAAAACTAACTCAATTACGTGATAAATCTCATCCAACCCATCACCGTCCAGCAAGCCTACGATGGAATTACTCACACACGGTAGTGAGCATCATGAAATTGGTGATGGAGGAAGGTTGATGATGATGATGGCGATGGATTCCCCTCTCCGGACCCCCGAACGGACTCCAGATCAGCCCTCCCGAGAGAGTTTAGGGCTTGGCGGCGGCTCTGTATCGTAAAACGCGATGAATCCTTCTCTCTGATTTTTTTCTCCCCGAAAGTGAATATATGGAGTCAAGGTTGACGTCGGTGGAGCATCAGGGGGCCCACGAGGTAGGAGGGCGCGCCCCCACCCTCGTGGACAGGTGGTGGGCCCCCTGACGTGGATCTTTCTTTGAGTATTTTTTCTATATTCCAAATTAATTCTCCGTTGATGTTTAGGTCATTCTGAGAACTTCTATTTCTGCACAAAAATAACACCATGGCAATTCTGCTGAAAACAACGTCAGTCCAGGTTAGTTCCATTCAAATCATGCAAGTTAGAGTCCAAAACAAGGGCAAAAGTGTTTGGAAAAGTAGATACGATAGAGACGTATCACATTGCAGCCCCAAACTTTAAGAAACAACAGCTTTGGTTTCTTACCAAACCATAATTCATACGGTGTCGTCTCAACGGATTTTAGATGGTGCCCTATTAAACGTGAATGCAGCTGTCTCTAATGCATAACCCCCAAACGATAGTGGTATAGCGGTAAGAGACATCATAGATCGCACCATATCTAATATAGTACGGTTAGGACGTTCGGACACACCATTACGCTATGGTGTTCCAGGTGGCGTGAGTTGCGAAACTATTCCACATTGTTTCAAATGAAGACCAAACTCGTAATTCAAATATTCGCCTCCGCGATCAGATCGTAGAAACTTTATTTTCTTGTTACGATGCTTTCCCACTTCACTCTGAAATTCTTTGAACTTTTCAAATGTTTCAGACTTATGTTTCATTAAGTAGATATACCCATATATGCTTAAATCATTTGTGAAGGTCAAAAAATAATGATACCCATCGCGATCCTCAACACTCATCGGACCGCACACATCAGTATGTATTATTTCCAATAAGTCAATGGCTCCCTCCATTGTTCCGAAGAACGGAGTTTTAGTCATCTTGCCCATGAGGCATGGTTCGCAAGCATCAAGTGATTCATAATCAAGTGATTCCAAAAGCCCATCAGCATGGAGTTTTTTTTGCGGGAAGCATGGAGTTTCTTCATGCGCTTTACACTAATATGACCTAAATGGCAGTGCCACAAATAAGTTGCACTATAATCATTAACTCTACATATTTTGGATTCAATACTATGAATATGTGTATCACTACGATCGAGATTCAATAAACCATTTATATTGGGTGTATGGCGATAGAAGGTATTATTCATGTAAACAGAACAACTCTGACTTAAATGAATAATCGTATTGCAATAAACATGATCCAATCATATGCATGCTCAACACAAACACCAAATAACATTTATTTAGGTTCAACACTAATCCCAAAGGTGGAGGGAGTATGTGATGGTGATCTTATTAACCTTGGAATCTCTTCCAACACACATCGTCACTATGCCCTCAACTAGTCTCTGTTCATTTTGTAACTCCTGTTTCGGGTTACTAATCTTAGCAACTAAATCGATATCAAATACCTAGGGGTTACTATGAACACTAGTAAAGTACACATCAATCATTTGTATATCAAATATACCTTTGTTCACTTTGCCATCCTTCTTATCCGCCAAATGTTTGGGGCAGTTCCGCTTCTAGTGACCATTTCCTTTGCAGTAGAAGCACTCAGTTTTAGGCTTAGGTCCAGACTTGGGCTTCTTCCCGGGAGCAGCAACTTGCTTGCTACTCTTCTTGAAGTTCCCCTTCTTCCCTTTACCCCTTTTCTTGAAACTAGTGGTCTTGTTAACCATCAACACTTGATGGTCTTTCTTGATTTCTACCTCCGCAGCCTTTAGCATTGCAAAGAGCTCGGGAATTGTCTTGTTCATCCCTTGCATATTATAGTTCATCACGAAGTTCTAGTAACTTGGTGATAGTGACTAGAGAACTTTGTCAATCACTATCTTATCTGGAAGATTAACTCCCACTTGATTCAGGAAATTGTAGTACCCAGACAATCTGAGCACATGCTCACTGGTTGAGCTATTCTCCTCCATCTTGTAGGCAAAGTACTGTCAGAGCTCTCATACCTCTCGACACGGGCATGAGTCTGAAATACTAGTTTCAACTCTTGGAACATCTCATATGCTCCATGGCATTCAGAACGTTTTTGAAGTCCCGGTTTTAAGTCGTAAAGCATGGTGCACTAAACTATCAAGTAGTCATCATATCGAGCTTGCCAAATGTTCATAACGTCTGCATCTGCTCCTCAATAGGTCTGTCACCTAGCGGTGCATCAAGGACATAATTCTTCTGTGCAGCAACGGGGATAATCCTCAGATCACGGACCCAGTCCGCATCATTGCTACTATCATCTTTCAACTTAGTTTTCTCTAGGAACATATTAGAAAATAAAATGGGGGAGCTATACGCAGGCTATTGATCTACAACATAGATATGCTAATACTATGCTACCTCTTGAGCATGCTTTGGTTTTCCCTTGAAGAGGAAAGGGTGATGCGGCAAAGTAGCGTAAGTATTTCCCTCAGTTTTTGAGAACCAAGGTATCAATCTGGTAGGATACTACACATAAGTTGCCTAGTACCTGCACAAACAATCAATAACCTTGCAACCAACGCGATAAAGGGGTTGTCAATCCCTTCACGACCACTTGCAAAAGTGAGATCTGATAAAGATAATAAGATAAATATTTTTGGTATTTTTGTTTTATAGATAGGAAAATAAAAATTACAAAATAAATAGTAAACTAGAATTATAGATCAGAAACTTATATGATGTAAAGTAGACCCGGGGGCCATAGGTTTCACTAGTGGCTTCTCTCATGATAGCATATATTACGGTGGGTGAACAAATTACTGCCGATCATGAACATAGGCATCACGTCCGTGTCAAGTAGACCGAAACGATTCTGCATCTACTACTATTACTCCACACATCGACCGCTATCCAGCATGCATCTAGAGTATTAAGTTCATAAGGATAGAGTAACACAATAGGCAAGATGACATGATGTAGAGGGATAAACTCAAGCAATATGATATAAACCCCATCTTTTTATCCTCGGTGACAACAATACAATACGTGCCTTGTTGCCCCTACTGTCACTGGGAAAGGACACCGCAAGATCGAACCCAAAGCTAAGCACTTCTCCCATTGCAAAAAAGATCAATATAGTAGGCCAAACCAAACCGATAATTCGAAGAGACTTGCAAAGATATCAAACCATGCATATAAGAATTCAGAGAAGAATCAAATATTGTTCATAGATAATATTGATCATAAACCCACAATTCATCGGATCTCGGCAAACACACCGCAAAAAGTATTACATCGAATATATCTCCAAGAACATCGAGGAGAACTTTGTATTGAGAACCGAAGAGAGAGAAGAAGCCATCTAGCTAATAACTATGGACCCGAAGGTCTATGGTAAACTACTCACACATCATCGGAGAGGCTATGGTATTGATGTAGAAGCCCTCCGTGATCAAATCCTCCTCTAGCAGATCGCCGGAAAGGTCCCCAAATGGGATCTCATGGGTACAGAAGGTTGTGACGATGGAAAAGTGGTTTCGTGGCTCCCTGGATGTTTTTAGGGTATAAGAGTATATATAGGCAAAAGTAGTAGGTCGGTGGAGCTCCGTGGGGCCCATGAGGGTGGGAGGCGCGCCCCCTGCCTCGTGGAAGCTTCGCGGACTTCCAGACTTGTACTCCAAGTCTCCTGGGTGACGTTTGTTCCAAGAAAGATTCTCATGAAGGTTTCGTTCCATTTGGATTTCGTTTGATATTCCTTTTCGGCGAAACACTGAAATAGGCAAAAAAACAATTTGCACTAGGCCTTCGGTTAATAGGTTAGTCCCAAAAATAATATAAAAGTGCATATTAAAGCCCATTAAACATCCAAAACAGATAATATAATAGCATGTAACAATCAAAAATTATAGATACGTTGGAGACATATCATACTATCAGGACTAAGTTCATGATAAATTAAGTTCAATTAATCATATTGCTTAGGAACTCCCACTTAGATAGTCATCCCTCGAGTCATCTAAATGATCACGTGATCCATATCAACTAAACAATATCCGATCATCACGTGAGATGGAGTAGTTTTCAATGGTGAACATCACTATGTTGATCATATCTACTATATGATTCATGTTCGACCTTTCGGTCTCAATGTTCCGAGGCCATATCTGCATATGTTGGGCTCGTCAAGTTTAACCTGAGTGTTCTGCATGTGCAAAACTGGCTTGCACCCATTGTATGTGAACGTAGAGCTTATCACACTCGATCATCACATGGTGTCTCAGCACGATGAACTGTAGCAACGGTGCATACTTAGGGAGAACACTTGTACCTTGAAATTTAGTGAGGGACCATCTTATAATGCTTCCGTCGTACTAAGCAAAATAGGATGCATAAAGGATAAACATCACATGCAATCAAAATATGTGACATGATATGGTCATCATCATCTTGTGCCTTTGATCTCCATCTCCAAAGCACCGTCATGATCTCCATCGTCACCGGCTTTTGACACCTTGATCTCCATCATAGCATCATTGTCATCTCACCAACTATTGCTTCTATGACTATCGCTACCGCTTAGTGATAAAGTAAAGCAATTACATGGTGATTGCATTTCATACAATAAAGCGACAACCATAAGGCTCTTGCCAGTTGCCGATAACTTATACAAAACATGATCATCTCATACAACAATTTATATCTCATCACGTCTTGACCATATCACATCACAACATGCCCTGCAAAAACAAGTTAGATGTCCTCTACTTTGTTGTTGCAAGTTTTACGTGGCTGCTACGGGCTTCTAGCAAGAACCATTCTTACCTATGCATCAAAACCACAACGATTTTTTGTCAAGTTTGTTGTTTTAACCTTCAACAAGGACCGGCCGTAGTCAAACTCGGTTCAACTAAAGTTGGAGAAACAGACACCCGCCAACCACCTATGTGCGAAGCACGTCGGTAGAACCAGTCTCATGAATGCGGTCATGTAATGTCGGTCCGGGCTGCTTCATCCAACAATACCTATGAATCAAAGTAAAACGTTGGTGGTAAGCAGTATGACTATTATTGCCCAGAACTCTTTGTGTTCTACTCGTGCATATCATCCACGCATAAATCTGGCTCGGATGCCACTATTGGGGAACATAGCATGTAATTTCAAAAAAATTCCTATGATCACGCAAGATCTATCTAGGAGATGCATAGCAACGAGACGGGGAGAGTGTGTCCACGTACCCTCGTAGACCGAAAGCGGAAGCGTTAGGTTAACGCGGTTGATGTAGTTGAACGTCTTCACGATCCAACCAATCCAAGTACCGAACGTACGGCACCTCCGTGTTCAGCACACATTCAGCTCGATGACGTCCCTCGAACTCTTGATCCAGTACAGGGTCGAGGGAGAGTTCCATCAGCACGACGGCGTGGTGACGGTGATGGTGATGTGATCCGCGCAGGGCTTCGCCTAGCATTACGACAATATGACCGGAGGAGTAAACTGTGGAGGGGGGCACCGCACACGGCTAAGAAACAACTGTTGTGCCTTTGGGGTGCCCCACCCTTGTATATAAAGGAGGGGGAGGAGGTGGCCGACCCAAGGGGGGCGCGCCATGGGGGGAGTCCTACTAGGACTCTGTTCCTACTAGGATTCGGCCCCCTTTCCTTCCAACAGAGAGGGGGGAAGGGGAAAGGAGGGAGAGGGAGAAGGAAAGAGGGGGGTCGCGCCCCCTCTCCTTGTCCAATTTGGATTGGGCAAGGGGGGTGCCTCCTCCCGTGGCCTGCCTCCTCTCTTCCGCTATGGCCCATTAGGCCCATTAACTTTCTCGGGGGTTCCGATAGCCTCCGGGTACTCCGAAAAATCCCCGGACATTATCGGAACCATTCTGGTGTCCGTATATAATCTTCCAATATATGAATCTTTACCTCTCGATCATTTTGAGACTCATCGTCATGTCTGTGATCTTATCCGAGACTCCGAACAAATTTCAGTCACCAAAACACATAACTCATAATACAAATCATCATCGAACGTTAAGCGTGCGGACCCTACGGGTTCGAGAACTATGTAGACATGACCGAGACACATCTCTGGTCAATAACCAATAGCGGAACCTGGATGCTCATATTGGTTCCTACATATTCTATGAAGATATTTATCGGTCAAACTGCATAATAACATACGTTATTCCCTTTGTCATGGGTATGTTACTTGCCTGAGATTCGATCATTGGTATCATCATACCTAGTTCAATCTCGTTACCAGCAAGTCTCTTTACTCATTCCATAATGCATCATCCTGTAACTAACTCATTAGTCACATTGCATGCAAGGCTTATAGTGATGTGCATTACTGAGAGGGCCCAGAGATACCTCTCCGATACTCGAAGTGACAAATCCTAATCTTGATCTATGCCAACCCAACAAACACCTTCAGAGACACCTGTAGAGCATCTTTATAATCACCCAGTTACGTTGTGACGTTTGATACCACACAAGGTGTTCCTCCGATATTCGGGAGTTGCATAATCTCATAGTGAGAGGAATATGTATAAGTCATGAAGAAAGCAATAGCAATAAAACTTAATGATCATTATGCTAAGCTAACAGATGGGTCTTGTCCATCACATCATTCTCCTAATGATGTGATCCCGTTCATCAAATGACAACACATGTCTATGGTTAGGAAACTTAACCATCTTTGATTAATGAGCTAGCAAGTAGAGGCATACTAGGGACACTTTGTTTTGTCTATGTATTCACACATGTATCAAGTTTCCGGTTAATACAATTCTAGCATGAATAATAATTTATCATGATATAAGGAAATATAAATAACAACTTTATTATTGCCTCTAGGGCATATTTCCTTCACTTATTTCTTCCATCTAGAGCCTGCACATCATTAGTGAGTCCAGCAATCTTACTGGTCAATTGACCAAGTAAGCTATCATGATTCTTCGAGATATTTTTAAAGGTTTCATTCTACCCACTTTGACTTCCAATAATTTTTCCTTTGGGGTATTTCTATTACTAGTTCCATTAAAAAAATAGGTGCTCCGGTATTGTTTGGATAAGGTAGTCTAGGAGCATACCCATTATTTTTCCAGTTGGGATTGTAGCTATTACAAGCAATAAAATTTACTTCTTTAATATCATTCACATTTTAGTTTGCTCTTTATTTATCTTTTATACATATCTCTATTATATCTCACTCTTGTTTGTGACCATGAAGGGATTACCAACCCCTTTTTCGTGTTGTGTGCAAGTGTTTGTTAGTTTTTGCAGGTGCATATACTGGGGACTTGCTTGTGCCTCCTACTGGATTGATACCTTGGTTCTTAACTGAGGGAAATACTTATCTCTACTTTGCTGCATCAACCTTTCCTCTTCAAGGGGAAAATCAGTGTGAGACCTCTTCTTTACCTTTCATTTCATGACGGAGATGAGTTCGTCAATCTTAGCGGTCAACTCCGTATTATTTTCTTCAATAGCATTAACTCTCTTGGTGGTAGCCCTCACAACATGCCATTGGGCATGGTTTTCTTGCATTTCATCAAGCAAAATTTGAACATTAGGGATGGGCTGACCCATAATAGTTCCTCCTGCAGTAGTATCAATCATAGTTTTTGACAAAGCATTTAAGGCATTATAAAACATATGAATAATTAACCATTCTTCCATTGCATGGTTAGGAAAAATCCTCATAGCCTCCTTCATGCAATCCCACACAACCGCTAGTGGCTCACGACCTTCCTACTTAAAAGATGTTATCTGTAAACGAAGTTTCATAATTTTTGCAGGTGGGAAAACTTAGATAAAAACTTACTACATCAATCTGTCCATGAATTTATATTACCTATTGGCAAAGCTAGAAACCATTCTTTGTGTTTTCTCTCAAAGAGAAAGGAAATAAACACAACTTCAAAGCATTAGGATCATGAACCTTAATGTGTGTCATGTGCAAAAAAATATGCAAGTGCATGTCGGCATCTTCAGAAGTAGAGCCTCCAAATTGGTCATGTTAAACCATAGAGACAAGTTTCGGTTTTATCTCATACTCAGCGGCAGCAACATCAGGTTGTGCTATTGGTTCACACATGAAACTATTGCTAGGAGTAGGAAAACTTCCAAGATTATGAGCCATGGTAATCTTTTTGGGGTTTTCTACTAAAAGACTTACAAAAAAAAGTAAAGTAAAAATTGAAACAAAACTCTAACAAAAACTCTAAACACAAAGACTAGCCACACAAATCCCCCCAGGTAACGGCGCTAGAAAAAGGTTTGATTAGTTCCTTTAGTGACCCGGAAATGGAGCAGAAAGGATTCTTGCCCTTTTCCTCAGAGGTTACCCTGAGTTATCAAACCCAAGAGAGGATGGTGCCCTTTAAGCAAGGGTTTCAAACAAGCTTTTTGCTAGAGAATTAAATTCCAGCTTTTGACCAGATCATAAATCAAGCTGATATTAAAAAGACTTATAATAAATAGGCATGGGCATGAGGACTTATGCTTACAACCATGTATTTGTGTCGGGATCATCATGATCTTAATTTGTGCCCTGAAACTCATCCACCGAGATGTGCTTGTTACATGTCGAAGTGGGGGATGTGTCCAGATTACGTCTTGACCGGCACGCATCCTACATCAAGAGCCAGTTGTCCAACCGAAGGCCCTATCCATCGCGCGAGGTTTCCCTGGTAATTAAGATAGCAATAACCAGACAAAAGCATCAGGCGCTTAAAGACTACACCTCTTGAATTCCTAGAGATAGGATCGGCATTACCGTACTAAACCTTTCTGTTACTTGTGTTCAGGATAACACTTCACATTCTCTCTGCCCTTAGCCTCTCCGTGGCTCGCTCTCCATGATACTAGGTACCATAGGGTTGAAGAACGCGAATGAGAGAAGAGACAACTACGACACAACTTTATGCTACACATACGGGACATTAATTCATACTACTTCCATCAATCTCTCCAACAAATACATTGGGTTGCAAGGCCTTGCCTCAACCCATGACCTCACCGAACTACTCATACATGGAGATCAGATCACACTAAGAACTCATTGATGAACACATCATGAAGATTGGTTGATTGATAATATGTCTTACAATGGATGTCGTGTGTGATACGTGATTACAAATATGGATAGATGGTTGAGAACTATAGTGGTGATGAAGGTTGTGGCTATAGAGATGGGAAATGGTGGCGGCTAGGGTTGATGGAGAATGCTACTATGAAGATGATGTGACGCCCTCGATTCAATCATACACTAATCATACACGCAAATGTGTACGATCAAGATCAAGGACTCACGGGAAGATATCACAACACAACTCTAGACACAAATTAAAATAATACAAGCTTTATATTACAAGCCAGAGGCCTCGAGGGCTCGAATACATAAGCTCGAAAACACAAGAGTCAGCGGAAGCAACAATATCTGAGTATAGACATAAGTTAAACAAGTCTGGCTTAAGAAGGCTAGCACAAAAGCATCTATGATCGAAAAGGCAAGGCCTCCTGCCTGGGAGCCTCCTAACTACCCCAGGTCGTCAATGGCCATCACGTAGTAGCAGGCACCCTTGGGGTAGTTGTAGTCATCAGTGGTGTCATTTGGCTCCTGGGATCCGCCATCTGGTCGCAACAATCGTGTATATGGGAAAAAGAGGTAGCAAAGCAACCGTGAGTACTCTCCCAAAGTACTCGCAAGACTTACATCAGATCTAAACTAAATATGCATCTGTATCAAAGGGAAATGGGCTGTATCTGTGGACTAAACTGCAAAATGCCAGAAAAGAAGGGGAAAACCTAGCCTATCGAAGACTAGCATCTTCAAGCATCTTGCAGCATATAGAAGAGTACAGATCAACATAATGTAAAGTAGTAGTATTAGTGTTATCAACCTCGGCCAGAGATCCTTTCTCGACTCCCTGCGAGAAAGCAATCCCATAGCCATACTATCCATTTCTCATAACCATTTCTCATCTCAAGTATCCAATTCTAGTTGTATCGATCGGGATACAGCTCCAAGTGTCTGTTACCATAGGACAGGCTATCGATAGATGTTTTCTTCCCTGCTGGGGTGCACCAACTTACCCACCACGCTCGATTAAATCCTACCGGACACACTTTCCTGTGTCATGCCCGGCCTCGGCCAAACAATACGCCGCAACCCGACCTAGGCTTAATAGAGAGGTCAGCACGCCGGACTAAACCTATGCCCCCAGGGGTCATGGGCCATCGCCCTGGGAACTCTTGCACGTTGTGTGGGCGGCCGGTGAGCAGACCTAGCTACCTCCTTAAAAAGGCAGGAGCTTACCAGTCCAACCTGGCGCGCGCCGCTCAGTCGCTGACGTCTATTAAGCTTCGGCTGATGCATACGACGCAGAACGCCCATACAATGCCCACGTGACGGTTAGTGCTATCAGGCCAGAGGCCCCTCGGATCAAATATCCAAACCGTTAGTGTGTTGGCGGTGCGGTCACGAGCAGAGACTCACGAAAGATGTGACCCCATCGCCCCGTCTCGAGTACTTGCGGCAAGGGCTAAGAATGCCCGGTCACGCCTCGTAAGTATCTCGCGGGCACCTTCCAGGTCAACCCAACTCCACATCACTCGCTATTAAGCTTGCACGGGTACCCCTCAGGGCCGACCCATCTTTAGTAACATGGCTCAATGCAAAGTCATAGTAACCATAGTAACCGTGTGTCTAACACCAAGGGGAAAACCCGAGGAATCACCCCCGGTGAATTCCACTCGATGTTATCATCAAGGTGAACGTAAGAGGATCCACCCTTGAGGTTCACACTTGAGGGGTTGCACGACAGAGCCGTAACGGAAGTGGTTAAGGCGGAATCACCCTCGATGACCACGACCGAATAGCTACACTACAGAGATCTCATCAGGAGTGATGTGTGAGGTTCCACCCTCGGCACCCGATGGTAACTCTGTAGAGTGGAGCAACAAAAGGGGCATGATGTGATGTGAGGTGTCGGGCTTTGGTCGTCGATCACGTTGATCGAGTCATCAAACATAAAGCGGGGCAACTGGGACAAGGTGGGGGTCACTGATGGATCTCTAACCAACCTATACTAAGCAGTTTAGAATAAGCAGGTAAGGTATGAAAGCAGGTAACAAAAACAGGCTATGCATCAGATTAGGATCATACATAAAGCAGTAGCAGTTATAATGCAAGCATGAGAGGGAAAGAAATGGGCGATATCGGAATGCTCAAGGAGGGTTTGCTTGCGTGGAAGCTCTGCTAAAAAGAAGAAGTGTCGTCGACGTAGTCGATCACAGGGGCGGCATTGGTCTCGGGGTCTACCGGAGAGAAGAGGGGGAAGAAACAGTAAATACAGAGCAAACAGATGCATCACTAAGCATTACATGACGATAGGCAGAGCTAGGGTTGTCCTAACGTAATACTACACATTGCAGACGGAGGGGATAAACATCCGAGGATGAGTTCCCGGCGTTAGACGAATTCCGGATATATGGAAGATAGTGGACGGTTCCATGTTCAGCATGCTAGGGGCATGTGACAGGTGAATGGACCGCGCATTCGGATTCATGGGATTTTTCTGAGCAACTTTCATATAAAAAACATTTTCATCGGAGTTACGGTTTATTTTCTATGAATTTTCAAAGTTTTATAGTATTTTCTGGAATTAATTAAATTAAGAGAAAAGAAAATATGACGTCAGCATGACGTGCTGATGACGTCAGCAGTTATTAGACTTGTTGACCAGGTCAAACCTGACTTATGGGTCCAGTGGGACCCACATGTCAGGCTCTGTTAGCTTAACAGTGGATTAAACTAATCTAACATACTAATTAGAGGGGTGGGCCCCTGGTGTCAGTGACTAACTAATGATTAAAACTAATTAACAAATTTATTTATTTATTTATAAAACATTTTAAACAAGTGGGGCCCACATGTCAGTGGCTGGGGCTGCCCAGTCAGCACATTGACTGAGTCAACCCAGTCAACGGGGCCCCCAGGACCCACTGGTCAGCGACCCAGGGGCGGGGCCCATCGATACACGTCGGCGTCGGCGCCGGAGAGAGCACCGACGACCATATCCGCGGCGGCGCGTCGCTGGAGTCGTTTGGAAAATCGCCACAGGGGGTCATTTCGCGTGTGGCTACTCGCGTTCGAATGGGTGCACGCTTGCGCGTCAAACTATGGGGGGGGGGGCTTGGACGGAAACGGCCGAAGACGGCGGTGGCGAGCGGCGGAGCGGACGCCGGAGTTCGGGCATCGACAGAGTCAGCGACAGGGGGCACAAACGGAGGCACGGGTGGGCTCTTTCGAACGTCGGGTCGACGTCGTGCCCAGCGGTGGTAACTGGCGACGCTGGGGGACGGAGCTGGCCGGAGCAACGACGGGGAGCGGCTGTGGTGCTCGGGCCCCGTTTGAATCGCGTCGGGAACGGCCTAGGGGAGCGGTTGGGGCTGCAGCTCGGTGTTGTGTGTGCCCTGGAGGGCGCCAGTGGCTCGCACAGGGGGGGCGGTGCGGGAGCACGCACGTCGTACGGACGGCGGCCATGGCGGGGGTGGAGGTCGGCAATGCGATGGAGCGGCTACAGCTAGGCAAAGGGACATGGGAGAGCGGGGAGAGGAGGGTGAGCTCACAGTGGAGCCACAGGGAGTGCCAGCGAGCTCGGGGACGGTGCGAGGTAGCCGGAATCGAAGACGATGGCGGCGGTGCCCGAGGAAGAAGAAGAAGACATGACGGCGATGTAGTGGCTCTCGTCCCCAACGGCTTGCTATAGAGGACGTAGTCGACGACGGAGGTGCTCGGGAACGCGTTGGTGAGGCGCTGCGTGGACAGTGGCCACGTGGTCGACGGAGGACGGCGGAAAGCTCTCGGGCAAGGTGGGGAAAAGAGAGAGGCGAGGCGCATGGGGCAAGTGGGGGCAGGGGAGAACGGACGAGGACGCCAGGGGGGTGGGGGTGAGTGGTGGCGGGGATCGAGGAGGCGGGGAGGCGCGGGGCCTTATCGCCTCCCTCGTCATCGACGGCGAGGCGGTTTGGCGGGGACGCATGGGAGGAGCCTCGGTCGGCTGAACAGGGGAGGAAGACAGCGACCGGGGGAGGTGGGCCGCCTAGGATGGGCCGGTTGGTCTGGATGGCCCAAGGCCCAGGGAGGCAGGGGCTTCCTCTTCTTCTTCTTTTCTCCTTGCTTTTTATTTTTCTTTTTCTTTTTAAAGCTTTTCTATTTTAGCTATTTTAGGCCACTTAGGCATTTTGCAAAAAATGTTGGTTGAACCACCAATATTACAAGAAGAATATGTTCCACATGCTGAACATTTTAGTTTTCATGTCTGAGCATTTTTGAATTTCACACATAAATTCAAATTGAATTCAACTGGAATTTGAAATGGAATATTGATCGAAGTGACCAAACACTGTTATAGCAAAAAGATTAGCTTGATCTCAGGGACTACTGTAGCATCATTACACCGGGGTGTTACAACTCTCCTCCTCTAAAAGAAATTCTCGTCCCGAGAATTAAGAGGTAGAAGGGAACAGGTCGGGGTATTCAGCCCGGAGGTTATCTTCGCGTTCCCAAGTGACTTCATCTTTAGTATGATTCGACCATTGCACCTTGAGAAACTTGGTAACCTTCTGGCGGGTTCGATGTTGAGCTTCTTCAAGAATGCGGATCGGGTGCTCTTTGTATATGAGATCATCTTGAACTTCAATCAATTCCGGATCCACTTCACATTCCGCATCCTTGATGCATCGACGAAGTTGCGACACGTGGAAGACGTCATGGACGTGAGAGAACTGAGGTGGCAACTCCAATTGATAAGCCACCAGTACACGACGGGAGAGAATGCGGAAAGGACCAATGTAGCACGGAGCTAGCTTGCCCTTGACTTCGAACCGATGAGTGCCTCTCAAAGGAGTGACACGCAGATAAGCTTGTTCACCAGGTTGATAAGTTGAACCCTAGTGTTTGCGGTCATAGTTGCTCTTCTCGCAGGAGTGGGCCGCCTTGAGATTATCCCTGACAATGTGAACCTGCTCTTCAGCTTGTTGAATAATGTCTGGACCAATGAGCATCCGTTCCCCAGTTTCTGAACAATTCAGAGGGGTTCGGCACTTACGTCCATAAAGCACTTCGAAGGGTGCCATTTTCAAGCTGGCTTGATAACTGTTGTTATAAGAGAACTCCACATAAGGGAGAAATTCTTCCCACTTTTTGCCAAAAGAAATAACACAAGCTCGAAGCATGTCTTCAAGAATTTGATTGACTCGCTCGACTTGGCCTTGGGATTGGGGATGATAAGCAGTGCTCCAGGTAATATGAGTTCCCATTGCCTCTTGGAAACTATCCCAGAACTTTGAAGTGAATATACTGCCACGGTCTGAACTGATCTCCTTTGGAATGTCGTGGAGTGACACAATTCGGGAGATATACAAGTTTGCTAATTGACTAGCAGTGATTGTCTCCTTGACTGGCAGAAAGTGCGCAACTTTTGAGAATTGGTCGATGATGACAAAGATAGCATCATTACCTTTCTGTGACTTGGGAAGGCCAGTGACGAAGTCCATCTGAATCTTATCCCATTTCCATTCAGGAATCGGAAGTGGTTGTAGAAGTCCAGCTGGTTTCTGATGTTCTGCTTTGACGCGACGACAAACATCACATTCTTCGATATATCGAGCAATATCTTGCTTCATCTTGGACCACCAGTATTTCTAACGAATGTCTAAGTACATCTTGGTACTTCCCGGATGAGTAGAGAGAGGGGTGTCATGCGCATCTTTCATCACCTTCTCTGTCATAAGCTCGAACCGGGGTACTACAATACGATCTCTGAAGTATAAGGTTCCATCTTCACCAAGTGAGAAATCTCTGGATTTCTCTAAGGCAAGATCCTTTTTCATTAAATCAACATGAGCATCTTTGGCTTGTGCAGACTTAATTGCTTTTATAAGAGTTGGTTCCAAGACAAGGTTATTCAGAGAACCCTGTGGAACCAGTTGAAGGTTCAGCTTGCATAGCTCTTCATAAAGGCGAGGTTGAGCTTTGTAGACCATGTGATTATTGCAATAAGACTTATGACTCAGGGCATCGGCCATTACATTAGCCTTACCGGGGGGATAGGATATACCGCAGTTGTAGTTAGCAATAGCTTCCATCCATCGCTGCTGACGGAGGTTCAGATCTGGCTGAGTAAACAGGTACTTCAGACTCTGATGATCGGTGAAGATCTCGCAATGATTACCGAGAAGGTATTGTCGCCATAGCTTCAGTGCATAGATAACCGCATCAAGCTCAAGGTCATGAACTGGGTAGTTCTCCTCGTGAGGGCGCACTTGACGGGAGGCATAAGTAATCACTCTGCGCTCTTGCATTAGGACACAACCTAATCCTTGATGTGAAGCATCACAATAGATGACAAAGTCCTTGCGAGAATCAGGGGGAGCAAGCACTGGGGCAGATGTCAGCTTGTCCTTGAGTGCCTGGAAACTTTCTTGACACTTTTTAGTCCAATCAAACTTAACGCCTTTGTGTAGCATATTGGTCAGTGGCTTGGCGATCTTGGAGAAGTTCTCGACAAAGCGGCGACAATAGTTGGCTAGTCCGGGAAAGCTTCTGACTTGCTTGACAGTCTTCGGAGGGGTCCAGTCAAGAATAGCCTGCACTCGCTCTGGGTTGACGGCAATACCATCCTTGGATATGACATGCCCAAGGTAGGTTACTTTAGGAAGCCAGAATTCGCACTTGGAATACTTGGCATAAAGTTGATGTTCTCGAAGCTTCTCTAGAACAAGTCGAAGATGTTCATCATGTTCTTCTTTGTTCTTCGAATATACCAGGATATCATCCAAATAGACTACGACGAACTTGTCAAGGTAATCCATGAATATGTAGTTCATTAGACGAGAGAATGTGGCTGGAGCATTGGTCAAGCCAAAAGACATGACAGTGTACTCGTAAGAACCATAACGAGTGACGAATGCGGTCTTTGGAATATCCTCTTCATGAACACGGATATGGTGGTAACCCAACCTCAAGTCGAGTTTAGAGAATATCAATGAACCAACCAGTTGATCATACAGATCATTGATCCGAGGAAGGGGATATTTGTTCTGAATTGTAGCTTGGTTGATAGGACGATAGTCTTGGACCAAACGATTCGTTCCATCCTTCTTCTTCACAAAGAGAGAAGGTGCTCCCCAAGCAGAGGAACTCAGACGAATGAAACCACTGCGAAGAGATTTGTCGATTTCCTCCTTAAGTTCAAGGAGTTCGTGAGGCGGCATCTTGTAGGGTCGTTTGGCGATAGGAACGGTGCCTGGTTTCAAGCCGATGACGAACTCGACAGCCCGGGCAGGGGGTATTCCTGGAAGTTCTTCTGGAAAGACATCTAGGAAGTCGCGAACAACTGGAATCTTTTCAATTCCCCCAAGAGGTGTTGCGTTCAACACATTCAAAGCATAAAGTCGTGCTTCGGCGTTTTGAACAATCTGAGCATGGTAGCTTACTATCTCATCGGAAGGATGTAGGAAATGAACGACTTTGGTGGCACAAGCGATAGAGGCAGTATGTGCTTTCAACCATTGCATTCCCAGAATGAGGTCAATGTTGGAAGACTCCAGAATAGTGGGAGAAATATGAAATTCCAACCCTTCAATTTCAACGGGGACATCGCGACCAATCATGGTAGTTCGACACTGACCCACAGGGGTGCGTACCACAATCGGAGTGTTCATGGGATCGCATCGGATGTCGTGTGCGTAAGAAAAATTTCTGACCTGAATGAATTTGATGCTCCTGAATCGAATAAAACAGAAGCCAGTACTGAATTTACGAGAAGAGTACCCATCACAGTGGCGGGCTGGTCTTGAGCTTCATTCAGATCAACATGATTAGCCTGACCACGCCCATAAGGTCTGGCATTGTTGTTATGGGGCTGATTGTTACGGCCAGTTGAAGGCAGAGCCACCTGGTTCCTTTTCTGATTGCACTCTTTGGCAAGGTGGCCTGGACGGCCACATCTGAAGCACAGACCATCATTGGGATCGGTAGCAGGAGCTTGGGGTGGTACAACTCGAAGAGGCTGCCTCTGTGGTGGAGGAGGCAGACGAGGTGCGGCATAGGACTGTTTTGGTACAGGTGCAGCTGGACGATACATGCTGTGGGGAATCCATATCCGACGCTTCTGCGCTGACGGGCCCGAAGATGAGCTAGTGTCACGGCTGCGCCTAAGGGATCCCTGGTGTTCCTGAAGACCAGTCTCAACCTGAATATCCTTGTTCACCAAGGTGGCAAAGTCGGCAAAGTCATGAATGAGCAGTGCTAGCTTGATATCAGGGTGAAGTCCATCATGAAACTTCTCTTGCTTACGAGCATCAGTTGAAATGTCTTCTTCAGCATAACATGACAAGTCCAGAAATTCCCGCTGATAAGCATCTACAGACTTGTTGCCTTGGGTGAGGTTGCGGAACTCGTGCTTCTTCTTGTCCATGATTCCTTGAGGAATGAAGCGGGCATGGAAAGCAGCTTGGAAATCCGGCCAAGTGATGACCGTTCCAGTAGGCAGGGTACGCCTGTGGATCTCCCACCATTGAGCAGCGGGACCCTTCAGAAAGAAAGATGCAAAGGTGACATAGCTAGCAGGGGCCACACTAGCAGACTCTATTTCATACGTGATGTCGCGGAGCCAGTCATCAACATCAAGGGGTTGAGTTGAGCTGCGGTAAATAGTTGGGTTGAGACGCATGAAGTCCTGCAGAGTTACTGTGGTTGGCTGTTGATTCATATTCGGACAAGGAAACTGAGCCATCATTCCTTCCATGAACTGGCGGTTCAGCTCAAATTGTTGCATCATTCCAGCAAAGAATTCGGGCGGTCGTGGATCGTTGGCACCACGGCCACGACCAGCGGGTCTAACCATCCTGCTAACATGTAACAGGGGGTAGTTCAGCATTGAGCATTTGCAAAAACAAGGATCATTCATGATGAAACATGCATAATGAAAGAGGTACATTGGATACCACTTCGTAGTCAACCCGACAATGTGTGTACCATTCAGAATACTATTCTAAGGAATAACTATGGCTTATCCAACTTTGGGGTGAATGTGGTCACGGGACCCTAATGTTAGAGTTAGTAAATTCATTTAACCCGAATGGAAGAGAGACCAGAATCCCAGAGTAAAGATCGGGGAGTAAAAGATCCTAATACCACCCATATGGCGACGTGGGCCCATAAGCCACACAGCCATGTTAGTAAAGTTTTGTAGTGACTAGACTCAACTTCGGCCAAGGAGTTGGAAAGGGGGCTACCTACAGGCAGTCGGCTCTGATACCAACTTGTGACGCCCTCGATTCAATCATACACTAATCATACACACAAATGTGTATGATCAAGATCAAGGACTCACGGGAAGATATCACAACACAACTCTAGACACAAATTAAAATAATACAAGCTTTATATTACAAGCCAGGGGCCTCGAGGGCTCGAATACATAAGCTTGAAAACACAAGAGTCAGCGGAAGCAACAATATCTGAGTACAGACATAAGTTAAACAAGTCTGCCTTAAGAAGGCTAGCACAAAAGCATCTACGATCGAAAAAGGCAAGGCCTCCTGCCTGGGAGCCTCCTAACTACCCCAGGCCGTCAGCGGCCATCACGTAGTAGTAGGCACCCTCGGGGTAGTAGTAGTCATCAGTGGTGTCGTTTGGCTCATGGGATCCGTCATCTGGTCGCAACAATCGGGTATATGGGAAAAAGAGGTAGCAAAGCAACCGTGAGTACTCATCCAAAGTACTCGCAAGACTTACATCAGATCTAAACTAAATATGCATTTGTATCAAAGGGAAATGGGATGTATCTGTGGACTAAACTGCAGAATGCCAACAAAGAAGGGGAAAGCCTAGCCTATCGAAGACTAGCATCTTCAAGCATCTTGCAGCATATAGAAGAGTACTATCAACATAATGTAAAGTAGTAGTAGTGTTATCAACCTCGACCAGAGATCCTTTCTCTACTCCCTGCAAGAAAGCAATCCCAGAGCCATACTATCCATTTCTCATAACCATTTCTCATCTCAAGTATCCAATTCTAGTTGTATCGGTCGGGATACAACTCCAAGTGTCTGTTACCGTAGGACATGCTATCGATAGATGTTTTCTTCCCTGTAGGGGTGCACCAACTTACCCACCATGCTCGATTAACTCCGGCCGGATACACTTTCCTGGGTCATGCCCAGCCTCGGCCAAATAATACACCGCAACCCGACCTAGGCTTAATAGAGAGGTCAGCACGCCGGACTAAACCTATGCCCCCAGGGGTCGTGGGCCATCGCCCTGGGAACTCCTGCACGTTGCGTGGGCGGCTGGTGAGCAGACCTAGATACCTCCTTAAAAAGGCAAGAGCTTACCAGTCCAACCCGGTGCGCGCCGCTCAGTCGCTGACGTCTATTAAGCTTCGGCTGATGCATACGACGCAGAACGCCCATACAATGCCCACGTGATGGTTAGTGCTATCAGGCTAGAGGCCCATCGGATCAAATATCCAAACCGTTAGTGTGTTGGCGGTGCGGTCACGAGCAGAGACTCATGAAAGATGTGACCCTGTCGCCCTGTCTCGAGTACTTGCGGCAAGGGCTAAGAAATGCCCGGCCACGCCTCGTAAGTATCTCGCGGGCACCTTCCAGGTCAACCCGACTCCACATCACTCGCTATTAAGCTCGCGCGGGTACCCCTCAGGGCCGACCTGTCTTTAGTAACATGGCTCAGTGCAAAGTCATAGTAACCATAGTAATTGTGTGTCTAACACCAAGGGGAAAACCCGAGGAATCACCCCCGGTGAATTCCACTTGATGTTATCATCAAGGTGAACGTAAGAGGATCCACCCTCGAGGTTCACACTTGAGGGATTGCACGACAAAGCCGTAACGGAAGTGGTTAAGGCGGAATCACCCTCGATGACCACGACCGAATAGCTACACTACAGAGATCTCATCAGGAGTGATGTATGAGGTTCCACCCTCAGCACCCGATGGTAACTCTGCAGAGTCGAGCAACAAAAGGGGCGTGATGTGATGTGAGGTGTCGGGCTCTGGTCGTCGATCACATTGATCGAGTCATCGAACATAATGCGGGGCAACTGGGACAAGGTGGGGGTCACTGATGGATCTCTAACCAAACTATACTAAGTAGTTTAGAATAAGCAGGTAAGGTATGAAAGCAGGTAACAAAAACAGGCTATGCATCAGAGTAGGATCATACATAAAGCAGTAGCAGTTCTAATGCAATCATGGGAGGGAAAGAAATGGGTGATATCGGAATGCTCAAGGAGGGTTTGCTTTCCTGGAAGCTCTGCTGAAAAGAAGAAGTGTTGTCGACGTAGTCGATCACAGGGGCGACATCGGTCTCGGGATCTACCAGAGAGAAGAGGGGGAAGAAACAGTAAATACAGAGCAAATAGATGCATCACTAAGCATTACATGACGATAGGCAGAGCTAGGGTTGTCCTAACATAGTACTACACGTTGCAGACGGAGGGGGTAAACATCCGAGGATGAATTCCCGATGTTAGACGAATTCCGACAGATGGAAGAGAGGGGACGGTTCCATGTTTAGCATGCTAGGTGCATGTGACAGGTGAATGGACCGCGCATTCGGATTCGTGGGATTTTTCTGAGCAACTTTCATATAGAAAACATTTTCATCGGAGTTACAGTTTATTTTCTATGAGTTTTCAAAGTTTTATAGTATTTTCTGGAATTAATTAAATTAACAAAAAAGAAAATATGACGTCAGCATGACGTGCTGATGATGTCAGCAGTCAACAGACTTGTTGACCAGGTCAAACCTGACCTGTGGGTCCAGTGGGACCCACATGTCAGCCTCTGTTAGCTTAACAGTGGATTAAACTAATCTAACAGGCTAATTAGAGGGATGGGCCCCTGGTGTCAGTGACTAACTAATGATTAAAACTAATTAACAGATTTATTTATTTATAAAACGTTTTAAACAAAATGGGGCCCACATGTCAGTGGCTAGGGCTGCCCAGTCAGCATGTTGACTGAGTCAACCCAGTCAATAGGGCCTCCAGGACCCACTGGTCAGCGACCCAGGGGCGGGGCCCATCGATACACGCCGGCATCGGCGCCGGAGAGAGCTCCGGCGACCAAATCCGCGGCGGCGCGTCGCCGGAGTCGTTCGGAAAATCGCCACAGGGGGTCGTTTCGCGCGCGGCTACTCGCGTTTGAACGGGCGCACGCTTGCGTGTCGAACTGTGTGGGGGGGGGGTGGCCGGAAACGGCCGAAGACGGCGGTGGCGAGCGGCGGAGCGGACGCCGGAGTTCAGGCGTCGACGGAGTCAGCGATAAGGGGCACGAACGAAGGCACGGGTGGGCTCTTTCATACGCCGGGTCGACGCCGCGCCGAGTGGTGGTAACTGGCGACGCTGGGGGCCGGAGCTGGCCGGAGCAACGACGGGGAGCGGCGGTGGCGCTCGGGCCCCGTTCGAATCGCGTCGGGAATGGCCTAGGGGAGCGGTTGGGGCTGCAGCTCGATGCTGTGCGTGCCCTGGAGGGCGCCAGTGCCTCGCACGGGGGGGAGGGGTGCGGGAGCACGCACGTCGCGCGGACGGCGGCCATGGCGGGCGGCGGAGCGGCAACGCGATGGAGCGGCTACGACTAGGCAGAGGGACATGGGGGAGCGGGGAGAGGAGGGCGAGCTCACAGTGGAGCCGTAGGGAGTGGCAGCGAGCTCGGGGACGACGCGAGGTAGCCGGAATCGAAGATGATGGCGGCGGTGCCTGAGGAAGAAGAAGACGGGACGACGATGTAGTGGCTCTCGTCCCCAACGGCTTGCTGTAGAGGACGTAGTCGACGATGGAGGTTCTCGGGAACGCGTTGGCGAGGCGCGGCGTGGACGGTGGCGGCGTGGTCGACGGAGAACGGCGGTGAGCTCTCGGGCAAGGTGGGGAAAAGAGAGAGGCGAGGCGCGTGGGGGCAGGGGAGAACGGACGAGGATGCCAGGGGGTGGGGTGAGTGGAGGCGGGGATCGTGGAGGCGGGGTGGCGCGGGGCCTTATCGCCTCCCTCATCGTCGACGGCGAGGCGGTTTGGCGGGGACGCGCGGGAGGAGCCCCAGTCGGCTGAACATGGGAGGAAGAGAGCGACCGGGGGAGGTGGGCCGCCTAGGATGGGCCGGCTGGTCCGGATGGCCCAAGGCCCAAGGAGGCAGGGGCTTCCTCTACTTCTTTTTTCTCCTTGCTTTCCCTTTTCCTTTTTCTTTTTAAAGCTTTTCTATTTTAGCTATTTTAGGCCACTTAGGCATTTTGCAAAAAATGTTAGTTCACCACCAATATTACCTATGTTCCACATGCTGAACATTTTAGTTTTCATGTGTGAGCATTTTTGAATTTCACACATAAATTCAAATTGAATTCAACTGAAATTTGAAATGGAATATTGATCAAAGTGACCAAACACTGTTATAGCAAAAAGATTAGCTTGATCTCAGGGGTTACTGTAGCATCATTACACCAGGGTGTTACAGATGACAATGGCTGACTTGTTCTGCAATTGTTCTGGTACTCATTTGGCGTTGAGCCCTTTTATAAAGGTTGTTCAGGTGGATTAGACGCCTTGGTTAGCACGCCATACAACCATCCATACGAGCGGGGATAGTCGTATGGAAGGCCATATTTTGCTCTGTTTCCTCTCGTGCGCCTCCCACTTGATCTCCTCTATCTCCACTTTAGTCCTTTTCATGTATTGGCTTGATTTCGTCTATAAATAGCCGATTTCCCGGGAAAAAAATAAAGACCGGACATTTAGAATCCTTTGCATTCATTGTCATTAGTGGAAATATCAGAGTAAAATATCTCGGTTTAAATGAAATGTTTCGGTTTAAACTCATGTTAGAGGAGTGTAAAAGTAACACTCACCACCTAACGTGTCATTTAATGCATTTTGTCCTACTCAAACGGAGATAGGTATTGATCATTGTAGCCACTATGGCACCCCTTGCACTATAAAAGGAGGACCAGGTTACTGTAGTGGGGCCGAGCCACTGAATAGCTGAGAGTGTTAGTGAGAAATTCCCTTCCCTATAAAGACTTGTAGCTCTCTGTTTACCCACATATAAGCACAAATCAGGACTAGGGTTTTACGCAACCATGCATCATGAACCTGGGCAGATCCTTGTGTGTTCTACGTTTTCATCTGATATTGATCTTCATTACTGTGCCTCTCCACGAATCAGTCAAGGGGCCTTCCCAACCCTTGGTGTCCTATGTGTCCTGCACACAGTGATACGTTCATATGCCAAGAATGTGATGTGGTATTATTCTCATATATATTCTCACTAGATGAGTGCATGTGCGTTGCTACGGAAGACCACTCATTTATAGATAACGTATCCATTGACTATTTAAATTTTTTAAGCGTGCATTTACATTATTATAAAACCTTAAATGACAAAGAAGTGCATTGGAATAAAAAATGCCTAAAACAAAAATAGACATATTGAAGCCTATTATTTTTTGATCCTGTAGCAAAAAATCCCATTAATGATAATGACAATTTTCTACATGGCTAAGACAACCCGGGACATAGCCCATTATCGATTTGAGCCCAATTTGGGACCGCCCGCGGTCCGCATTCCGCAAAGATTACCCATCCAATGGACGGTCCAGATCTATCGCGGGTGGAACGAAACCATCCCAATGGAAACCCTAGCCACTATTTTCCTCAATTTTTCTGAATCAAACTAGACAGAGGCGGCGCCGAGGTTAATTGGCTTGCCGGCGACCATGTGCGTGGAGCTTGATCTACCACAGAGGAACACGAGGACGGCAACGACTTGTGATAATCGCTAAAGTGATGCTCGGGCACCCGCGCCGTCTTGCTTGACCGCGGGCCTCTGCGCCATGGTAGGGTTGGTGGCAAGCGACTAAACAGAGAGTTCCAGGTCGAGGTGTGAGGCAGTGCAATGCAGCGGCCGCATCGACGATGAGCTAACGCTGACGACAACACGTGGCAAGGAGGCTACCAAGGTATGATGTTCCCATGTCAAACTTTAGTTTAGGAAGATCTGATTTCTTGTGGGAATGTAAAAATGCACTTTAGCTGCAAAATAGGCAACTAAATCACCGTGACCGGTTCATGCGAAATACCATGAAGTTAAGTTATTTTTGGAAGCATGTAAAATTTCGGACTGTTGTAAATATATTGTCATGATTTATTGGCTTACCAAACAGAACGTTGATTATCCCACGCAATTGATATGCATCATTTGTCTTAACGATTTGATTCGAGGAAAGCTGGACGAGGTAAAAGAAAACCCGGATGTGTAGTAGGGTGAGTGTTTTGTTGGCGTGGGAAGATGATAATTTTTTTTATGTGTGGGAGCAGGATAGTTCAATGAAAGATAAAACACAAAAAATTAAGTTTTTCCTAAGTAGGAGAAGAATAGAGAAGGACATATGTATTTTAATTTTACAGTCAATAATTTTGTTGCTATATATTTCCACAACAATGTGTGATGGTGGCAATGCAGGGATACTGGTACATGATCTCACATTAGAGATCATGAGATCAAGCACAAAAATTCATATTTAGACATTTCAAAAAATTATGATATATTTGACAACATATCCGTGGGGTGTGTCTACAACTCTAAAAAAGATCATCTCAAAATTTGAATAGTATTTTGACGCTATTCACATCTGATTTTGCCTTTTTTGTTTCTATTAGTATAGGTCGAATTAGGAGCTGATTTTTTTTTAAGATTGTACATCAAATGTTGATGTGTGTCTACAAGTCTTTTTGAATGTTCGAACATATTTTGTATTTTCAAAAAATTTGATCTCACCTAATATGAGATCCTCCGTATGCTAAGTATCCGGTATTCCCGTGGGCCGTGGCAATGCTGTCTACGCGTCTGTGCGGCGTCATATGACGGTTTGCGTCCTGTGCGTTGTCTTGATCTAACCGTTAGTACCTCGATCGATGGCCGCTATATACGCGCAGCCTCGCTGGCCCATCGTGATCTTGTCGACTAGGCGTGGTCGCACGCTCTGTTCGGGCCCGACCCAGCGCTGAAGCGAAAAGCTCCGATCCCACCCCACGCGGGCCGCCGCCGCCGATTCGTCGCCGGCGGTATTGCCCGGCCACCTACCCCGAAGCGGCCCCCCCCCCTCCTCCTCGCCGTCCCGCAGCGGTGGCCTCGATTTCCTCCCAAGACCGTTGCCGCGGGAGCTTAAGCTGAGGCGGAAACCCTAGCCGCGTCGATGGCGGGGGAGCTGGGGCAGCAGACGGTGGAGCTGGGGTCCGTTGTGCGGCGGGCGGCGGAGGAGTCGTACCTGGCGCTGCGGGACCTCGTGGAGAAGTCGCAGGCCGAGTCCGACTGGAAGGGCGCCTATGGCGGGCGGCAGCGGTCGGACTCCGAGAAGAAGATTGACCTCCTCAAATTCATCGCCCGCACCCGCCAGCGCATGCTCCGCCTCCATGTGCTCGCCAAGTGGTGTCAGCAGGTCGGTGTTGATTGAGATTAGGCCGTTTTCTGCTTGCCCTAGACAGTACCCTAATTGCCACAGGAGTGTAGTGAAATGCGGTCAATTAAATAGGTATAAACTTCTGAATTTAGGGGCTGTTTCGTCGGCATCCTCACATTGCTACCATAGTTGGGGCAAATTGGCACTTCATTTGGTCGCCTATTTCTTCTTGCTTTATTCGTCCAGCAACCTCAGTCTATTCTGCGAAAATAGGTTTGTTGGTTCTTTTGTTGGATTCAAGTTCAAATAGGAGCAAGTCCATTTACCCCTCCCCCCTAAACATCCATAGATATCCAGTTGGGAGACGACCTTTTGCATACGCATTACGTTATTGAAATGTGCTCCATTGTCATTTTGGGGGGGTGGTTGTGGGGGTGTTTCATATGGACAGCAAATCAACATGTAACTTCTGGCATACATACATATTAACTCTAGCCCCTAGTTTAGAATATCCATGTAGTCAAGCTCAAATTCAGTCTTCGCTACGAGAGGGAGAAATAGAAATTACTTACAGACAATAGATTAAAACTGAATAATCAAAATAAAAGCTCATGTAGTACTATTCACAACAAACTTCTGTTTTTGTTGTGCCCTTGCACAATTGACTTTGAACATGAAATCATTAAGTTTGATTGAACAGCCCATACATTCCATCCTGAAATCTCTGCAGTTTTTTATCAGTATCATCCTAAACTAAAGTGGGGTTTTCATCGTTCTACCTATTGGTTGGCACTAGACCATGAAATCGTTGTCTTGGAAACTTTGTGTTGCACTTCTTTTCTTCTTTACTTCTAATCTTTGCATTTGAGATGGTTACTTGTAATCTATGCAGGTTCCGTTGGTTCAGTACTGTCAGCAACTTGGATCGACCCTTTCTAGCCATGAAACATGCTTCACCCAAACAGCTGACTCACTGTTCTTCATGCATGAGGGGTTGCAGCAAGCACGAGCTCCTACATTTGATGTTCCTTCTGCTTTAGAGGTTATGCTTACAGGCAGTTATCAGAGGTTACCAAGATGTATAGAAGATATAGGGAGCCAAAATAAACTTTCTCCAGATGAAGAAAAACATGCTTTGCAGAAGTTGGACACCAGTGTGCGCTACAAAGTACTTGTGACTCCAAGACCCAAAGAAGTATCTAGCATTTCAGTAACTGATGGGGTAGCTGTTTTTCGTGTGGATGGAGAATTTAAAGTTCTTCTTACGTTAGGTTACCGTGGTAACCTAGATTTATGGAGGATACTGCACATGGAGTTGCTTGTTGGTGAGAAGAATGGCCCTATTAAGCTGGGAGAAATTAGGAGATTTGCTCTTGGTGATGATATAGAAAGAAGAATGGCAGTTTCTGAGAATCCCTTTTCTGTGCTGTATGCTATACTTCACGAATTAAGCATTTCACTTGCTATGGACACTATCATTAGGCAGGCTAATGTTCTTCGACACGGAAGGTGGAAGGAAGCAATAAGTTCTGAACGTATCTCAGACAGCACCACAGGTCAAACTGGAAATGCTGCTGTAATGCAGCTTGGTCAAGATGGGGAATTTGATTCAAGTGGTTTTAGGTTACCTGTGTTGAAATTGAATTACTGGTTGGATGGCAAAAACAGTGGCCCAGCAGAATCTGATTTATCCCCATTTATCAAAATTGAGGCAGGGCAAGACATGCAGATAAAATGCCAGCATAGCTCATTTATACTTGATCCTTTGACAGATAAAGAAGCTAATCTTTCTCTTGATCTGTCCTGCATTGATGTTGAGAAACTCATTTTAAAAGCAATTGCTTGCAATAGGCACACACGTCTTCTTGACATTCAGAGACAATTGTGCAAAAATGTGCAAATTTCTCAGTCACCCAAAGATGTTGTCCTGAAGCGGGACGTTGGTGTAGCAAAGGCACCACATAAGGTAATGATACAAACCATTATGTTTATGTACCTTTGTGTTTTCTATGACACATGA
The DNA here is from genome assembly GCF_003073215.2 of Triticum urartu. Classification (NCBI taxonomy): domain Eukaryota; kingdom Viridiplantae; phylum Streptophyta; class Magnoliopsida; order Poales; family Poaceae; genus Triticum; species Triticum urartu. Next base: position 357,042,543 of record NC_053026.1, read on the forward strand.
TACTATACTGAATGTTATTATGTTAATACCAGAAAGTGTTTCAATCGCACACCACCACCACCATCACCACCAACAACAAAATGTTTAAATTGCAAACAAGTTGGGCTAGGTTGAGTTGAAACCCATAAGATCTCGAAATCTAGTCATGGTTCTGGCATGTGGATAGCTAATTTCCACACACCCCTGTCCATGGCTAGTTCATTGGTGATATTCCAGTCCTTCAGGTCTCTCTTTATGGACTCCTCCCATGTTAAGTTTGGTCTACTCATTATCAGCAGACATTATCCTTCGGCTATGCACCGGCGCTTCTGGAGGTCTGCATTGTATATGCCCAAACCATCTCAGACGATGTTGGACAAACTTCTCTTCAATTGGTGCTACCCCAACTTTATCATGTATATCATCATTTCAGATCTGATCCTTTTTTGTGGGGCCACATATCCATCTCAGCATGCACATCTCTGCTACACCTAACTATTGGACATGTCGCCTTTTAGTTGTCCAACATTCTGCGCCATATAACATTGCAGGTCGAATCACAGTCCTATAGAACCTGCCTTTTAGCTTTTGTGTCAGTCTCTTGTCATAGATGACGCCAGAAGCTTGGCACTACTTCATCCATCCGGCTTTGATTCGATGGCCCACATCTTCATGAATATCACCATCCTTCTGCAGCATTGATCCCAAATACCGGAAAGGTGTCTTTCAGAGGCACCACCTGCCCATCAAGGCTAACCTCCTCCGTGTGCCTAGTAGTATTGAAACCACACCTCATATACTCAGTTTTAGTCTACCAAGCATAAAACTTTTTGATTCTAAAGTCTGTCTCCACAACTGTAACATTCTATTAACCCCTGTCCTACTATCGTTGACTAGCACCACATCGTCCGCAAAGAGCATACACCAGGGGATATCTCCTTGTATATCCCTTGTGACCTCATCCATCACCAAAGCAAAAAGATAAGGGCTCAAAGTTGATCCTTGGTGCAGGCCTATTTTAATTGGAAAGTCATCATCGTCGCCATCACTTTTTTGAATACTTGTGACAACATTATCATACATGTCCTTGATGAGGGTAATATCCTTTGTTGCGACTTTGTGTTTCTCCAAGGCCCACAACATGACATTCCATGGTATCTTATCATAGGCCTTCTCCAAGCCAATGAACACCATATGCAGGTCCTTTTGCTCCGTTTCTCTCTATAAGTTGTCGTACCAACTACCAAGAAAATAGCTTCCATGTTCAACCTCCCGGGCATGAAACCAAACTGATTTTTGGTCACACTTGCCATTCTTCTTAATCAATGTTCAATGACTCCCATAGCTTCACTGTATGGCTCATCAGCTTAATTCCATGGTAATTAGTACAACCTTGAACATCCCCCTTATTCTTGAAGACTGGTACTAATATGTACACCGCCTCCATTCCTTGGGCATCTTGTTGGCTGAAAAATGAGGTTGAAAAGCTTAGTTGGCCATACTGTCGCTACGTCTCCAAGGCATCTCCACACCTGAATGGGGATACAATCAAGGCCCATGGCCTTGCCTCCTTTCATCCTTTTTAATGTCTCCCTGACCTCTGACTCTTAGATTCTTTAGACAAAATGTCCGTTGTTGTCATCAAAGGAGTCATCCATCTCAATGGCAGAGCCCTTATTCTCTCCATCGAACAGTTTTTTGAAGTACTCTCGCTATCTATTCTTGATCTCCTCGCCCTTCACCGGACGTCAATCTGCTCCATCCTTCATGCATTTGCCTTGGTTGACATCCTTTGTCTTCCTCTCTCGAATCTTGGCCGTCTTATAGATGTCTCTTTCGCCTTCCCTCGTGTTTAAACGTTGGTAGAGGTTCTCATAGGCCGTCCCCTCGCTTCACTCGTAGCTCGCTTTGCAGTCTTCTTTGCCACTTTTTACTTCTCAATGTTGTTTTCACTCCTATCCAGGTGTAGGTGTCTCAAATAATCGTTCTTCTCATTAATAGCCTTCTGAACATCATTGTTCCACCACTAAGGGCCAATTCATTTGAGGCTTATATGGCTGGCTGTGGAAATAAGCTCAAGCTGCCCCCTCCCCAGCTTATTCTAGAAGCCCAACCTAAAATTTTATTTTAGAAGCCTACTAGTTAACACTTAATTAATAGACTTCTAAAATAAAAAATTTAGATTGGGCTTATAGAATAAGATGGGGAGGGAGCAGCTAATTTCCACAGCCAGCCATAAGCCCTAAAAGAACTGGCCACAAGTATCTTTAGCTTCTCTTCTACTTCCCCTGGTCACTCCAAACTCCTCTAAAGCCACCTTCCGAACGTAAATCGCCATCTGCATCCACATATTGTTTGCATCACCTCCTTCCTCCCAAGAGCCCTCCCTAATAACCCTCTCCTTGAAAGCCTAAGGTGCTTCCCCCTTGAGCTTCCACCACTTTGTTCTAGTGACTTTGACGTGATTATCACGATGGACACTATCCGGAAGCTGAAGTCAGCCCTCACAAGCTTATGTTGAGGGACAGCACTCTCTCCAAGTATCACCTTGCAATCTATGCAAGCATGCCTGTCTTATCTTCTTGAGAGGACGAAATCAATCTGGCTAGAGTGTTGACCACTACTAAAAGTCACTAGGTGGAATTCTCTCTTTTTAAAGAGGGTGTTAGCTACGATCATGTTGTAGGCTAAAGCAAAAATCAAGACATTCTCTCCTTGATTCCTGCTGCTATAACCAAAGCCCCCATGTACCCCTTCAAAACCTGTGTTAGATGTACCCACATGACCATTAAGATCTCCTATGAAGAGCTTCTCCCCAATAGATACACTCCTAATCAAGTCCTCCAGGCCTTCCCAGAACTCCCTTTTGGTACTCTCTCATTGTGGCCTACTTGCGAGGCATACGTGTTGATAATATTGGGAAGTAAGTCCCCGGCGACCAGCTTGACTAGGATAATCTGCCCCCCTTGCCTCTTGACGTCTACCACTCCATGCTTGAGGTTCTTGTAGATCAAGATGCCCACTCCATTTTTGTTTGCAGTTGCCCCATGTACCACAGCTTGAAGCCGGTATCCTCCACCTTCTTCACCTTCTGTCCCTTCCATTTGGTTTCTTGGAATATGATATCAACACCTCTCCTCATCTTATCAACTAACTCCTGTAACTTACCCGTCAGGGACCCTATGTTCCAGCTACCTAAGTGGATTCTACTTGGCTCGGCTAGCTTCCTTACTCTTTGCACTCGTCGAGTCAAATGCAAAAACCCTTGCTCACTTTTCACTACACCCATGCGTCGATGTAGCACGCCATTAAGGATGTGACGACCTGATCCTTGCTCACTCATCACCATATCCAGATCAAGATATGGTGCGCCACCATGGGGGTGAGTGGGTGACGACCTGGCCCATGCTCATTTAAGACCACACCCGGGTTTTCTTGTACCATTTGTAAAAAATAGAGCTTCCCTAAACTCGGGTAGTACAGTCCCATTATTAAACAATATTATGTGGACTGTTAGTTTTTCGTACCATCGGTGAAAATGCGTTATGGTTCCCATGTTGCTTGTTGGGAACTTGTAGACATGGTCATTTTTCATTGTTGTTGAAAGTCATACCCTTTGGTTGTACTATATGCGGTATGTGCTAATATGTTACCTTGTGGGTATTGTCTTGACTCTTCAGATCTTGAAGCTAAACATTCCTGTATTTCCAAAGCTTTACTTACTATAAGAATATATTGGTTCTTTGCTGACATTTATAGTGCCTAATATGCTGATAAGTGCAGAAGACAGAGAAAGCGAGCTTTGCAGATTTTTGTGGAAATGAAGTGCTTCAAGTGCGAGCATATGGTCAAGCATATATTGTTCTTGGAGTAAATATCAGGTTTGTCAGCACTCACTTATTGGATGTAGACCTAGTGACTAGTGTTCAACTTCAGCCCCTCTTGCTTAGAAAATAATCTTTTCACTTGTAATTCCACAACCCATTAGGTTCTTTGTTTGCCTCATTTTTTTAGCTTAGGATCACACTGTTATACCTATAATATTGCTGAGTTCACATTGTTCATCTGTCACGGTTGTGGGCATCCACCACGAGGCACACAAAAACTATCAAGCCAGGCACACGATAATTTTATTAAGATCAGCATTAGTTGTGTTTACTTGCTGTAGAATAAGACAGGGTTAGTTTCCTTTTGTTAGAATAGGCTGTAGGACTGGCTCCATTTTACAAAAGAGGGCAGGCATCATTTTCATTCAGCAACAACAGTAACAAAAAAAAAAAACCCCAGTACCAAGCAAGTGCCAGTGCCTGTCCTCAATCTTCCGACTCGTACCGATCCATGCATATGCTTGTGATGTATCATGGTAGACAGTCTAATCAAGTTTTGGACGATTATAGCATTGATTGCATTTCTACTGCTGATCGCCCTGCAACCACAGTGTTTTTCTTAGTGGTAGGACTGATTCTAGAAAGTTAAACTGGTTGGTGATGGCTTGATTATTTTTCGTTTTTCACTTGTTTCCTTAGATCCATGTGTTCACTTCCCCACTCATAAACAAGTGCTACAAAATGTTGTTCAAGTAAGTATTGTGCTGTGCATCACTCAAGAATCGAAAGCTACTGCTTCTGAGAAATTTTTTATGGACATTGTCCCTACAGTGCCGGAATCTATTATAGCCATACTGTCTTAGCTTGAAGCATGATCAGATGAAGGCTAGATATTTATGCTTATGCCTTGTGATGTATTCTAGTCTGGTCTTTTTCAGTTTCATAGTACTGCAACTCATTTCTCTCTTTAATAGGAGTGGTCGTTTCATCCTACAATCACCAAAGAATATCTTACCTCCTTCCGCTCTGGTGGATTGGGAAGAAGCTCTAAACAAAGGCAGTAACACAGCGACTGAGGTTTTCTCAAGCTTAAGGACTAGGAGCATCCTCCATCTGCTTGTATCTACTGGAAGTTTTTTTGGCCTCAAGGTTGCCAACTGTCTTAATAATATCGTGATGTCTTTATTTCTGAATCTTATTAGCAGGTGCAGTATTATAATCCCTCTTATCTAAGAGAACATTACTGTGGGATGCGTGCAGTTACACTTTTGCCACTTTAACCAACTACATCACTAGAAAAGGGCCATGTGAAAATATCAGAATCATGAGTTGATTTGTCATGAAAATACTTAAATAATACTCCCTCCGTTCCAAAATAATAAGGTGTATTAGTTTTTTCAAAAGTCAAAACATGTGCGCATGTTTGACCAAGTTAATAGAAAAAATACCAATATCCACAGTACCAAATTTGTATCATTAGACCCATAACGAAAAGTATTTTCATATTTTATTTATTTGTAAATGTCAATATTTTATTCTATAATCTTGGTCAAACATACACAAGTTTGACTTGCACGAAAATCGATACACCTTATATTCTGGAACGGAGGGAGTATGTATCATATGTGGGGCTGTGGTACATTCTGTAATTATGTATTCGTATAGAGTTCACAAAAGAAACGACTTTGTATGGAATATCAATTGGGTACATTCGATGTTTTCTGGTTCAAGCATATTCCTCTGGTCCCACAGATTTCCACTTCTCCCCATTCCCTCTCGCAGGGTTAGTCTTATCTCTTATGTTATAGAAAAACATATGTGTAAAGTGCACTAAATCATAAATGTGTGTACATAATTACTACAATATACCACCTCTCTTGCAGTTTTAAGGCCTGCGTGTATTTTTAGGTTGCTAATTTGATCAATGTAATACAAGTTATATGCCAGAAAAAGTATATCATAAAATTTGTAGTCGAATGAGTTTCTAATGGTGTATAACCCATATTAAGTTTATCAAATTGACGATCTAGAGATACACACAGGCCTTACAAACCAGAAGGGGGGTAGTTTATCTTTGCTGTACTGTTAATGTTGTAGACTCGGGATACCATTCTCAGTCACTAAGCAGCAAGAAAGTGGACTCCAGTCTGGCAGCATCTGGAAGGAAAGCGTAGTAGCATATTAGCAAGGTCTAGGGAGTTTGATGTTGCCTATTTCCTGAAGAAAATAGAAGTATTATCTACTTCTCGTTGCCCTCTTGTACTGACACATGCGGCCAGGGTTCTCCAGCCCTTGCCACATCTTCCTGCGATGGTGCCTAAGCGCCCACCTTTCAATCTATCCAGCTCCTCCCACCAGCTGTTTTCTGTTGAGCAACTCGTGTGATTTTGTATTAGAAATGTTTGAGGCCAAGAACAATGCGTGTGGTTTTGTATTAGACATCGTAGCCTTGAACTACCAGCGGGCCAGGCCAAAGCCAAACAGAACATTATTTATATTTACCATATACTCATTTTTGTGTGTGTGTGGGGGGGTGGGGAGGGGGGTGGGGGGGTGGGTGGGTGGGGGGGGGGGCTGCTTTAAGCTGGGCCCATGGACTCCCATGATCAGGTCTGCCGAAGCAGCATCTTTTGTCTGGGATTGTGAATCAAGGATAACTGTATTAATGGCAAATAACCTCCAGGGCATGTAACTTGTTTGAGATCACTATTTAGTATTTACATCCTTAAACAGCTGCTGTGTGTTCTGCTGATAAGTGCCTCTGGCTGTATTAATACAATTGGCATTCTCTTATATATGACCTGTATAAGTGCGTGAATACGCAAATTTCTTTGCTCCAGATATTAAGTGATCAAATTCTGTTGTTTTTATTCCAGGTTTATGAGCAGTCTCAGGGTACTCTAAAGATTCCAGAGGCCATATTACATGGTTCAGATCTGATGGTTATGGGATTTCCGCAATGCGCAAATGCCTATTATCTGTTGATGCAACTTGATAAGGATTTCAGGCCTGTTTTTCATTTGCTTGAAACACAGTCTGACGCAAGCAATAAGCTTAATGCAAATATAGGTGCCAAAGAAGCCATGAGGGTAAACAAGATTGATGTTGGGCAGATGGAAAAAATAAAATATGAGAAGAATTCAAATCCTTTTGATGCCAAACTGCATTCCCTACAAAGTATAGAGAACTGTGATGACATGATGGACAATCAACTTCTCATTCAGAATAGTGTTGATCCTCTTCCACTGCTGCCTGCTTGTTCACCATCGTTTTCATCTATTGTTGATGAGACCTTCGAATGTGAACATGGTTCTAGTTTGCCTTCTGCTTCTCCTGTGCGCTCTCTTTCACTTGGTCCTCAAGGCGCAAGCACCAGAACTATTTCACAGATGCAGGATGGGGCCTTGTCTCATGCCCAAGCTAATAATACCTCAATAGTTCGTCCTGGTGTCGGTGTGAACAGCTATTTCCAAAATAGTTTGAGCCATTTACAGAGTACAAACGCCTTTTTGTCCTCTAACCCTGTAAGAAATTCATCTGCTATCAAGTTGTCAAACTCTAAATCTAATCATGACCTGAGTTCATTGAGCTCTCCAAGTGAGCATGGTATTGCAGATGGAAATAAACCATTTCAACTCGCCCCTTCAAGCACGTTGCCTGCTCATTTGGTTCGATCTTCACCTGCCATTGAAGGTATTTATGCAAAGGTTTTTTTTTGCTAGATCACCTAGGAGGAACTAGGTTACTTTCATCGATAGGGAAATAAGCACCCAAATTTGAGTTGAAGAGGACTGAAACCTGGGTGATGGGGGTGTACTAGTAGTCTAGTACTATGGTTAAAAAAGCGCTAGGCGTTCTTCCTTCGTTTAGCGGCTCTTTCTAAAAGGTGTGAATGCAAATAAAATACACCCCCTGGATAAGCTTCACGGCCTTTTGCCACTGCCTTGCACTTTTCTGACCAAAGTGTACGCTTATGCGCAATTAAGCGCTAGGCATGCCTTTTTTAACTATGACTAGTACTCCCTCTGTAAAGAAGTATAAGAGCGTTTAGATCACTAGAGTAGTGATCTAAATGCTCTTATATTTCGTTACGGATGGAGTACTACCCAGTACCCACACTTCCCACCAGCTGATCTAGGCTCATTTCCTGTATTTACGATTATTTTGTCTGTTAAATTAGACAAGGTTGCATTACCATTACAAATGTGTTTATCTTACTTGTGCAATTGACAGGATTAGGGAAGGCCATCACCTTAGGCGCTGATTGTGCACCTAGAAAGCGCTCTCTTTCAGATTTCCTGCTAGATCTCCCTTCACTGCAAGGACTGAAATCCAGTGAGCCAAGTAAGCGAAGAAAAATATCAGAATCGGCGCAGAGTTCCCTTCCTTTGCAGGCATACTCTTCTAGTTCACAATCAGGAACCAGCCTCACCCATGGAAATAATATTCTTGCCGAAAGAAATAATTGTGTTCCAGCAACTGTGTATGCTTCAGTGCTACTACATGTAATAAGGCACTGTTCGCTATGCATCAAGCATGCTCAACTAACTGCCCAGATGTATTCTAGTGCCATTCCATATGTCGAAGAAGTGGGCATGCGATCACCATCCTCGAATATTTGGTTCAGGTTACCGTTTGCTCAAGATGATTCTTGGAAACACATATGCTTACGCCTTGGAAAGGCTGGAAGCATGTCATGGGACGTTAGGATAAATGATCCACATTTCAAGGAACTTTGGGAGCTCAATGGAGGAAGCACCTCAACACCGTGGGGTGTTGGTGTACGCATAGCTAACACATCTGAGATGGATTCACATATCTCTTTTGACGTGGATGGTGTTGTTTTAACTTATAGCACTGTTGAGGCAGATAGTGTTAAGAGGCTTGTGTCAGATTTACAACGGCTTGCCAATGCACGGGTATTTGCTCGTGGAATGAGGAGATTGATTGGTGTAAAACTTGATGATAAGCTAGATGACAACCATATATCTGTGGGGATGAAATCACAGTCTGTTAATAAAGGCCATAGTGATGCTGACAGGCTATCTGAACATATGGGAAAGCCATTCAGGATTGAAGCTGTTGGCCTAATGAGCTTTTGGTTCAGCTATGGCCATATGCCAATGGTTCACTTTGTTGTCGAATGGGAAACTGCTAAGGAAGGTTGCACAATGCATGTTTCTCCTGACCAGCTTTGGCCACACACAAAGGTCCGTTCATGCTTACTCTATGTTTTGAAAGAGCATACTTGAGATGAGTACAAGCAAATGATATGAATCTTTCAACATGTCAAAGTTTATAACTAGTGCTTTTTAACTCATCCTTACTCTATGTTTGGAAACAACATACTCCCTCGGTTCCTAAATATAAGACTTTTTAGAGATTTCAATATGGACTACATACAAAGCAAAATGAGTGAATCTACACTCTGAAATACGTCTATACACATCCGTATGTAGTTCATATTGGAATCTTTATTAAAAGGGCTTATATTTAGAAACGGAGGGAGTACATGAGATGAATACAAGTAAATGATGTATAAATCTTTTAACATGTGTACTAATATTTTTGTAACTCATATGTTTATAAGTAGTAATAGTAATAATAATAATAATAATATAATTACGTATGGATCAAGAAAAAATGGCAAAATTATTTCCGGCGGCCGTCTTGAAAGCAAAACAAGTTCCCACTTCCTAGTGCCTACATTTCTACATGTTTCTTGTAGTGCATCGTTTATCCTCTTGGTTCCTAATGAATCAGAACACAACAACGTGATATTTTTCTGTCGGACTAAATTGCATTTCGTATTTCACAGGTTGACAACTCAATTCTCTATGAATTGTGTGCATTCTCCTTTTCAGTTCAATTTCCTGTTGAAAATAATTTCTTCTACATTTCATCTTTCTTTGCCTTTTGGCAATTGTGTACAGGTGTAACTTATTATGAAAGTTTCAAGGATAGCAGTACTTAATTTATTTATTCGACATGTTCTTTCTGTACTGTCAAATGAGCTGTTCCAGTTTGACCTCTAGGCATCGGCCATTCTGTTTCTTTAATTGATCTTGTTATCATGTTCATTAAATGCAGTTTTTGGAGGATTTCGTGAATGGTGGTGAGGTTGCATCCTTCTTGGATTGTATTCGGCTAACAGCAGGACCTTTACTTGCTCTTGGGGGTGCAATTCGTCCTGCACGGATGCCTGTAACAGTTTCGACTGGGTACAGCTCAATGCCAAAGCAAACTAATAATGTCCCCTCCCAGGGGCCACTAGCAAATGGTTCATCAGCAACAACTATGCATCATGCATCTGCCCCATCAAATGCTACGGCACATTTGGGTGGTCATACTCTTCATACTGCTGCCATGCTCTCCGCTGCTGGACGGGGTGGACCTGGACTTGTTCCTAGTTCATTGCTGCCTTTTGATGTTTCCGTCGTGCTTCGGGGCCCATACTGGATACGCATTATATATCGCAAGAAGTTTTCTGTTGACATGCGTTGCTTCGCCGGGGATCAGGTTTGGCTACAGCCCGCAACCCCTCCTAAGGGTGGGCCTTCAGTTGGCGGGTCATTGCCATGTCCACAATTTAGACCTTTCATAATGGAGCATGTTGCTCAAGGTCTAAATGCTCTTGAACCTGCTTTCATGAATGCTACACAGCCTGGTCCACACTTAAATACTAGTGCTGGAGCTCCACAATCTGCTCCTGTTGCAAACCGTTTAAATGCCACCCCTGGTGTTGCTATGTCCAGGCCAACTTCTAGTGTTGCCAACCATGTAGCAGCTAGTTTGAGTCGAGCAGGAAATGCCATGTTGTCTTCTTCAGGTCTTGCTTCAGGGATTGGTGGAGCCTCTGTGCGACTAACACCTGGAACTGGCCTTCCTGTTCATATGAAAGGAGAACTAAACACAGCCTTCATTGGGCTTGGGGATGATGGTGGCTACGGTGGTGGTTGGGTTCCGTTGGCAGCTCTCAAGAAGGTGTTAAGAGGGATTCTTAAGTACCTTGGAGTTCTATGGTTGTTTGCACAGTTGCCTGAACTTCTGAAAGAGATATTGGGGTCAATTTTGAAGGACAACGAAGGGGCTCTTTTGAATTTGGATCAAGAGCAGCCTGCACTGCGGTTCTATGTGGGGTAAGACTTATTATGACAATGATGATAATAATAAAAATAAATTATAAAATAAAATAATGTATTGTTTCGTTGAGAAACTGAAGTCTATTATCAGATTCTCATTCCGTAAATCATTGTTGTTCGCTCTTCCATATGGAATATTAGTAATGGGAAATTTCTATATGCAATCTAACATATTGAGTTTTCCCTTATTACCATTGGATAATAGTGCCCTTTCCTAGTTATATTCTGTTTATGCAGGATCTTAAAATATTACTCTACATTACATTACATGCGTCATCCTTAATTTCTCACCATGCATTAAATTGCTGATATGCTATTTTTGTTTACGTCCAAATACTTTATATATTTACTGAATATAGGTATTGTACTGATGTATTATTTATTTTCTGCATCAACCCATAATTCTTTGAGAATAGGCTAGAATTACAAAGGAAACTGATCATTTACTGAAAATGCTTCTTTCTTTGCTTTCTTTTCAGTTTGAAGTTTGACAATCTATATTTCTGATACATTATTTTCCGTCGTCTTCTTGTAGAGGTTATGTATTTGCAGTTAGCGTCCATCGGGTTCAACTGCTTCTACAAGTTCTGAGTGTTAAGCGGTTTCACCACCAGCAACAGCAACAGCAAGCTCAGAGCAATGCTCAGGAGGAGCTGACATCTGCCGAGATCAACGAGATATGCGATTATTTCAGCAGGCGTGTTGCCTCTGAACCATATGATGCTTCAAGAGTTGCTTCTTTTATCACTTTGCTTACATTACCTATATCGGTGCTGAGAGAATTTTTGAAGCTGATTACTTGGAAGAAAGGGTTTTCCCAGGCTCATGGTGACATTGCAACTGCTCAGAGGGCTCGCATTGAGCTTTGTTTGGAAAATCACTCAGGATCAGCTTCAGATGATAGAACAGAAAGCTCTTTAGCTAAGAGCAATATTCATCATGATAGAGCCCACAGTTCAGTAGAGTTTGCTCTCACATTTGTACTTGACCATGCGCTCATTCCTCACATGAACGTAGCTGGTGGAGCTGCCTGGCTTCCGTATTGTGTATCCGTGAGACTGAGGTATTCTTTTGGAGACAACAGCCATATATCATTCCTTGCAATAAATGGGAGCCATGGTGGGAGAGCTTGCTGGCTGCAGTCTGAAGATTGGGAAAGATGTAAGCAGAAGGTGGCGAGGGCAGTGGAGACTGTGAATGGGACCCCTGCTGTTGCAGAACCGGGCCAAGGAAGGCTGCGAATGGTTGCTGAGATGATACAAAAGCAACTCCAACTTTGTCTACAGCAGCTGAGAGACGGACCACTTTCGGCTGGCTCAACTGCTTCATGAGATAACAAATTAGCAATTTAGAGCCAGGTTAGATAAATTTTGTTGTAATTCCCTGGAGATGGCTGTGTTGACATTTGGCGTTGGATAGCAGAATGCTGGAGCCCCAAAGAAAAGAAAAGAAATGCAAGCATGTCTATTGGCGGTTCGTGCCAGGGACAGCGGCTCTGAGGCGACAGCTTGCTGATTTATATGGCAATTTTGTACAGCAAAAGCATGTTGTGGGGGGTTGTTGTTCACAGGCTGTCTCTGGCGCTGTCAGTTTAGTAGACAAGGATGGATTCGGTTTAGGAGGCGTGGTGTACATTACATATGGTATTCTTACTTGGACTGACATTCTGTTTGCCTGTAAATCTAAGAGACTTCCCTAATTGTGTCTGGGATTCCCAGGGAAAGATTGTTTGTGTTTAGAATGTTACATGTAGCAAATGAAGTTGCTTGAACCCCCCTTATGTTTCTTCTTTTGCTAGTGTGTCGTTCAACAGTGCGTGTTCACCACTAATATGACTTGGACCTACACTCAAATGTGTCTATATACATCTGTACGCGGTAGTTTATTTGAAATCTCTAAAAAGATAAATATTTAGAAATGGAGGATGTAATTTGGTAGATGTACAATTATTCTGTATTATTACTTGTTTGCTAGCTTCCTCCTGCTTGTGGGATGGGTTTCCAGTAAAACAACGGCCAGGAATCACCCAAGGGAAGATCAGACGGTCAGAAATGAATCAAGACGCAGATCGGACGGCCCAGGATCTCAAATCGCTGAGAAGCCCCATGTTCAGAGGTGAATCTAACTATAAAATAAGGTCTGGAGACTGAATAGATATACCAGAGCCCGAATTGGACCAACTCCCAAAGCTTTGAGTTGGGACTTTTGTTTCCCGTGTTCAACTACTCAAATGGTTCGCATGTGTGTCCGTTTGCGTCTGAAAGAACGAAAACACCAGCCCAACATGACCCAAATCCAAAACGCGTCCATTTGGTGTTTGTGGACGCATTTTCAGCCCATATTTATACTTGGTATGTGTTCACATGGACACGAGACAGACGTGTCGCGCGTCTGTTTGGTTGTTCGTCACAGCCTCACTTGTCGGCCGCCCAACCATCACCCACGGCTGTAGATGCGGCCATCTAACCCGACCCCGCATGACAGCGTGTGGAAGCATCTGGGTCCTCGTCCTTTTTAATTTGGGGGGGGGGGGGGCCTCATCCACTTCTCCTTGTCCAAATCTGGCCACACTCCCTCCCTCGGCGGCGACAGCAAAACCCTAGCTCGCCATGGGTTTCTTCGGCAAGGGCAAGCTTGATGCCGGCGCCAGCTCGCCATGGGTTTCTAAGGCAAGGGCAAGGGCAAGCTCGTCCCACACGCCGCCGCCGCGCTGCCAAAAGCCTCTGAGATGGAGCCGCGTGCGGCCAAGGGTCGTCGGCCACGGAACCGGATTTACATCCCGGTGCACCGCGCACACTAGCACTGGCATTACCGCTAGCCGCTGCCATGGCCGGACGTTAAGCTCCCCCACGGCTAGCACCTTACCCGCACCGCATCCCAGTGTCGGCGGTGCTGCCGGCGCACGCGGAGGAGATAATGATGGGTACTATGACCAATACCTTTACCACCTCGGTTTCGCGGCTACAACTCCACGCGAAGGATGCAGCAGCATGCCTCGGGGCACTAGAGGCTCCCACACCTCGACCCAGTGACCCGGCTTGCACTAGCACGTCTCCTCCAACCATCGAGGTCCGTTTGGGTGGCGCAGATCGGCCCCATGGGCAAGGCGGGCACCACCTACCAACGGGGCTACTTCTGAAGGACCCCAGATCCATCGATCTGCCTCCGACCTACGATCTATCCAATCATGAGCCAAAGTTGTTTGATTATGAGTCTCAGTATGATGAGTGTTGCTCCCACGGTCACACGCATCGTTCACACTTTGGTAGTACTCCGAAGATGGACTTTCCTAAGTTTGATACGGAGGATTACTAGGTCTGGATTGACAATTGTGAGTTATGTTTTGAGATCTATACGGTCTCAGACCACATGAAGATCGCCTCTGAATTTTGTGGGCAATGCTGCACTCTGGCTGAAGACGGTTCAGAAATGCAAACGATTCCTAAACAAGGAAGAGTTGTGCGAGGAAGTTTAGTCTAGGTGGGGGCAAGGATATACACATAATTTACGTGAGACAAATCTTACTCTTAAGTCGAATTTGAGGTTCCGCGCCACCAAATTTTGTTAACTGATCCCAACACACATGAGGTTTGTTTGTAGTACGCTATATAGGGTTATGTCCAGAGATTCGTACCGCTGTTGTTCTGAGGATATGGATGCTGCTAGTTATTTGGCTCTCTGGCAGGAAGTGGAGCCAGAGAATGACACACTATCCGACGCACTCAAGCAATCATCGTGTGTGTCCTCCAAAAGTTGCTTGTCCTCGGAGAAGCACAAGTCTCCAGCAACATCGGATGAATCGCGCAAGTTGTCTGAGAAGATGCAGGCAATGAGGGTGTACCGCAAGGCGAAGACCTTGTGCTTCACTTGCGGCAATCCATGGGCACGGCGACACAAGTTCCACGATGAAGTCCCTATTCATGGCATGGAAGAATTGCTTGAGGTACTTCAATTGGACCAACCCCCTGATCCCAACATTTGACTGGCTCCGGCTCATAGGAGGAAGATATGATGATGACCAAAGCGATGACGCTTGATATATCTACCCAACGTCGCACCATGAGTCTGCACGACAATATTGGGTAGAGATAAGTGCTGATTGATACGTCTCCGTTGTATCTATAATTTTTTATTGTTTCATGTCAATATATTCTACAATTTTCATATACTTTTGGAAACATTCTATATTATTTTGGGACTAACATATTGATCCAGTGCCTATTGTTAGTTCCTTTTTTTGCATGTTTTTTGTTTCACAGAAAATCCATATCGAATGAAGTCCAAAGTGATAAAATTTTACGGACATTTATTTTGGGATATAGGTGATTTTTGGAAAGAAGAATCAACACAAGACAGTGCCCGAGGTGGCCACAAGGCAACTGGGCGTGGCCAGGGGGTAGGCCATGTCGTGTTACCTTGTGACTCCCTCGTAAGCTGGTTGCAACCCTTCTTTCGCGGCAAGAAAGATAATTTATGGATAAAAGTCCCCTAAAAATTTCAGCCCAATCAGACGGATCTCCGGGAATATAAAAAGTGGTGAAGGGGTCCAAAAACAGACGCAAAACAGAAGAGAAACATAGAGAGATCCAATCTCGAAGGGGCTCCTGCCCTTCGGGAGCCATGAAGGCCAAGGACCAGAGGAGAAACCCTGCTCCCATCTAGGGGGGAGGCCAAGGAAGAAGACGAAGGAGGGGGCTCTCTCCCTTTCTCTCCCGGTGGCGCCAGAAGCCGCCAGGGCAATCATCATGTGACGGCGATCTACTCCAACAACTCTGTCATCTTCATCAACACCTCCATCACCTTCCCTCATCTATATTTAGCCGTCCACTCTCCCGCAACCCGTTGTACCATCTACTTGAGCATGGTGCTTTATGTTTCATATTATTATCCAATGATGTGTTGCCATCCTATGATGTTTGAGTAGATTTTTGTTGTCCTATGAGTGATTGGTGAATTGCTATGATTTGTTTAAATTGCTTGTGATTATGTTGCTATCCTTTGGTGCCCATCATATGAGCGCGTGTGTGGATCACACCTTAGGTTATTTATATGTTGATAGGACTATGCATTGGAGGGCAAGAGTGACAGAAGCTTCTCCCTAACATAGAAATTGATTCATATGGGATTGAAAGGGGGACTAATATATCTCAATGCAATGGTTGGGTTTTACCTTAATGAACTTTAGTAGTTAAGGATGCTTGCTAATTGTTGCAATCATAAGTGCATAGAATTTCAAGTAAGAGATGACATGCTAGCAGTGGCCTCTGCTACTTCTTGAGCTTGTATTGATTTTTTCCTTGAATAGGAAAGGGTGATGCAACAAAATAGAGATAAGTATGTCCCTCAGTTAAGAACCAATGTATCAATCCAGTAGGAGGCACAAGCAAGTCTCCAATCTATGCACCTGCACGAACTAACAAACACTTGCACTCAACGCGAAAAAGGGGTTGTCAATCTCTTCATGGTCTCGAACAAGAGTGAGATCTAATAGAGATAGGTATAAAAGATAAATAAAAATTCAAAATAAAATAAGTCTAAATAAATCACAGCAATATATTTTTGGGGTTTTTGGTTTATAGATCTGAAAATATATGATGGAAAATAAATCCGGGGGCCATATATAGGTTTCACTAGAGGCTTCTCTCTTGAAAGAAAGCATACAATGGGTAAACAAAGTACTATCAAGCAATTGATAGAAAAGCGCAAAGTTATGCATCCAAGGCAATGATCATGAATGCAGGCATCACATCTGCGTCAAGTAGACCGAAACGATTCTGCATCTACTACTATTACTCCACACATCGACCGCTATCCAACATGCGTCTAGAGTATTAAGTTCATAAGAACGGAGTAACGCCTTAAGTAAGATGACATGATGTAGAGGGATAAACTCAAGCAATATGATGAAAACCCCATCTTTTTACCCTTGATGGCAACAATACAACACGTGCCTCGCTACCCCTACTCTCTCACAGGGTGAGGACACCACAAGATTGAACCCGAAACTAAGCACCTCTCCCAGTGCAAGAAAAACCAATATAGTTAGCCAAACCAAACTGATAGTTCGAAGAGAAATACAAATATATTTGATCATGCACAAAAGAGTTCAGAAAAGACTCAAATAATATTCATAGATAATCTGATCATCAATCCACAATTCATCGGATCTCGACAAGCACACCGCAAAAGAATATTACATCAGATAGAACTCCAAGAACATCGATGAGAACATGGTATTGAAGATCACAGAGAGAGAAGAAGCCATCTAGCTACTAGCTATGGACCCGTAGGTCTGTGGTAAACTACTCACACTTCATCAAAAGGGCAATAAGGTTGATGTAGATGCCCTCGGTGATCGAATCCCCCTCTGGCAGGGTGCCGGAAAAGGTCCCAAGATGGGATCTCACGTGAACAGAGTCTTGCGGCGGCGGAAAAGTATTTTGGTGGATGCTTCTGGTGGTTTGGGAATATTTGGGTATTTATGGAGCAAGAATTAGGATTGGAGGACACCCGAGGGGCCCACAAGCCCTCAGGGTGCGCCCCCTGGGGCACGCCTAGGAGGCTTGTGGCCTCCTCGGTCATCTTCCAACCCCATATCCAAGTTCCGTGGATGTCTTCTGGTCCAAGAAAAACCATCACAAAAGTTTTATTCCGTTTGGACTCCGTTTGATATTCCTTTTCTGTAAAACACAAAAACAAGGAAAAAATAAAAACTGACATTGGGCTCTAGGTTAATAGGTTAGTCCCAAAATAATATAAAATAGCATATTAATGCATATAGAACATCCAAAACAGATAATATAATAGCATGGAACAATAAAAAATTATAGATACGTTGGAGACGTATCAAGCATCCCCAAGCTTAATTCCTGCTCGTCCTCGAGTAGGTAAATGATAAAAATAGAATTTTTGATGTGGAATGCTACCTAACATATTTATCCATGTAATCTTCTTTATTGTGGCATGAATATTCAGATCCATAAGATTCAAAACAAAAGTTTAATATTGACATAAAAACAATAATACTTCAAGAATACTAATAAAGCAATCATGTCTTCTCAAAATAACATGGCCAAAGAAAGTTATCCCTACAAAATCATATAGTCTGGCTATGCTCCATCTTCATCACACAAAGTGTTTCATCATGCACAACCCCTGTTTTAGCCAAGCAATTGTTTCATACTTTAGTATTCTCAAACCTTTTCAACTTTCACGCAATACATGAGCGTGAGCCATGGATATAACACTATAGGTGGAATAGAGTATGGTGGTTGCGGAGAAGACAAAAAGTAGGAGAAGGTCTCACATCAACTAGGCATATTAACGTGCTATGGAGATGCCCATCAATATATATCAGTGTGAGTGAGTAGGGATTGCCATGCAACGGATGCACTAGAGCTATCCATGTATGAAAGCTCAAATAGAAACTAAGTGGGTGCGCATCCAACTTGCTTGCTCATGAAGACCTAGGGCAATCTGAGGAAGCCCATCATTGGAATATACAATCCTAGTTCTATAATGAAAAATTCCCTCTAGTATATGAAAGTGACAAAATAGGAGACTCTCTATCATGAAGAACATGGTGCTACTTTGAAGCACAAGTGTGGAAAAGGATAGTAACATTGTCCCTTCTCTCTTTTCTCTCAATTTTTTGGTGGGATTCTTTGGCCTCTTTTCTTTCATTTGGGCTTCTTTGGCCTCTTTTATTTTTTATAAAGTCCGCAGACTCATCCGAACTTGTGAGGGAATCATAGCTTCCATCCTCCTCCCTCACATTGGGTAATGCTCTAATAATGATGATCATCACACTTTTATTTACCTATAACTCAAGAATTACAACTCGATACTAGAACAAAATATGACTCTATATGAATGCCTCCGGCGGTGTACCGGGATGTGCAATGATCAAGAGTGACATGTATAAAAAATTATGAACGGTGGCCTTGCCACAAATACTATGCCAACTACATGATCATGCAAAGAAATATGACAATGATGGTGCATGTCATAATAAACGGAACGGTGGAAGTTGCATGACAATATATCTCGGAATGGCTAGGGAAATGCCATAATAGGTAGGTATGGTGGCTGTTTTGAGGAAGGGTATATGGTGGGTTTAATGCACCGGCGAAAGTTGCGTGGTACTAGAGAGGCTAGCAATGGTGGAAGGGTGAGAGTGCGTATAATCCATGGACTCAACATTAGTCATAAAGAACTCACACACTTGTTGCAAAAATGTATTAGCCACAGAAACAAAGTACTACACGCATGCTCCTAGGGGATAGGTTAGTAGGAGTTAACCATCGCGCGCTCCCGACCTCCACACAAAGGATGACAATCAAAAAATAAATCATGCTCCGACTTCATCACATAACGGTTCACCATACGTGCATGCTATGGGAATCACAAACTTTAACACAAGTATTTATACCACAATTAATCACTAGCATGACTCTAATATCACCATCTTTATATATCAAAACAATCATAAGGAATCAAACTTCTCATAGTATTCAATGCTCTTTATATGAAAGTCTTTATTATATCCCTCTTGGATGCCCATCATATTAGGACTAAATTCATAACCTAAGAAAATTACCATGCTGTTTAAAGACTCTCAAAATAATATAAGTGAAGCATGAGAGTTCAACAATTTCTATAAAATAAAGCCACCTCCGTGCTCTAAAAAGATACGAAGCACTAGAGCAAACTGCCTAGGTCAAAAGATATAAGCGAAGCATATAGAGTATTCTAATAAATTCATGATTTATGCATGTCCCTCTCAAAAGGTGTGTACAACAAGGATGATTGTGGCAAACTAAAAAGCAAATACGCATATCATACAAGACGCTCCAAGCAAAACACATATCATGTGGTGAATAAAAACATAGCCTCAAGTAAATTTACCGATGGAACGAAGACGAAAGATGGGATGCCATCCGGGGCATCCCCAAGCTCAGATGCTTGGTTGTCCTTGAATATTACCTTGGGGTGACTTGTTGTGACGCCCCGAGACATTCGCTGTCGTCACTTTGCCATTCGCTTGCGTGTTGCATCTTGTCATGTCATCATATGCATTGCATCATCATGTTTTAAAAACTTGCATTCGTCCGGGTTTCCCCAGTTTCGTCCCTTGTCCGTTCTGAGCCCAGACACACTTGCACGCGCCCGCGGCACATCCGAAATATTATTTTCTAAGTGGCTGGAAAATGTTCTCGGAATGTGATGAGAGTTGACGTGTGGTCTTATTATAGTGTAGATAGACCGCCTATCAAGTTTCATCGCATTCGGAGTTCGTTTGATAGCCCAACCGTTAAACTATAGCGACATTATAGTCGGTCAAAACGTCGGACGTTTTCGGTCTCCGGAAACAGTCGCCGGGCCTCTCCTTTTCTCTCTTCTCAGACCTTTGCCTTCTGCACTACCTCTCACCACCAGGCCCTACCTAACCTCTCTCGTCAGCCCACGGACCTCCTCCCGCGCGCGTCCGAAATCTGTCCCGGACCCGACCCGGACAGTCGTCACCGTGGGATCCGGATCAACCCCAAACATCTACAAAACGTCTCCGTTTTGTTAATTGGTCTTCCTATCATATTTTTTTATCCGTCCGATTCGGATCGGAGGGACCGAGTAGCCCCTAACCTAACCAACCTACCTATATAAGCAGCCTAACCCTAGATTTTAGGCAGCCTGTCCCATCGCCGCCGCCGCAATCTTCTTTCTCTTTGTTTTCAGCACCGAGCCAACCAGGCCATCCCATGATCCCCTCCTCTCGATCCAACCGCCTCGACCTCGCCGGAGCCACCGCCTGCTGCATCAGGCCGGCCCCCCTCACCCTGCGCCCGTGTCTCTTCTCCCTTCCCTTCCTTTCTCTCTCTCCCTCTCATCTCCTTGCTTCCTCTCTCTCGCAGGGAACACAACGACACATGGAGCTCCGTGGCCGCCGATGCTCAAATCATCACCGGGAACCGCTCCTCCGCCTTGGGTCCGCCCAGATCAGGACCGCCCCGGCCTTCCTCGCACCTCCTGACGGCAAGCGCCGCCCCCTTGCCCTTCGCCGAGATGACGAGGACGTGGACGCCAAGCCCCCTGTGCTCGCCGTCGCCTCGCATGGTCTTCTCGACCCTCCGTCAGCACGCCATGGCCTTGTAGCTCCCTTCCGTCGCCTCGCCCGGTTCCAACCGTTCTGCGCCATCCCCGCCGTCAAGCTCCACACCACCGGAGACCTCCGGCAACAACCTCGGCATCGTGCGTCCGCGCGCCTGGGACGCCGCTCGTTTGCCCGTTGACCGAGAGCATGGCCATCTCCAGCCGGTCCCCTGCCTCTTCGTCAGCCATGTCACCGTCGTCCAAGGCCCGCCGCACCAGCACCTCGCCGGTGACCCGCAGGAGCCCCGCCAGTGATCCTCGACGCCGTCCTTTGTTTCACCCGCAGGAGGATGAGCGCTCGCCCGGGTGCGTTGACCGCGTCCAGCTGCTATCGACCGCAACCCGAGCCGGCCTTTTCCCGGCTCGCCCGCCAGGCCTGCATGCGCTCCTCCAGCAAGGCCTGCCTTGGCCTCTCCACCGATCGGGCTTGGCCCATGGTGCGAAATCCCCCCAGCTCCCATGCTCTGTTTCAGGCCCAGTGCATGGATTCGGCCCTGTTATGTTTTATTTCATGCCAGGATGTTTTTTCTATTTAATCAGAGCACTGCAGTTTTTAGAAAACCCCTTAATGTTCATGCATATAATAACTTAATAATCGTGCATCATATTAAAATGATTCATATATGAAACTTGCTCAGAATTTTGTGTAGATTAATAATATGCCACTTTCATCTATGTTTAAAATATTTAAAATGATGTTTGGTTAAATTTACTCCTATGCCATGTTAAAATGTTTTAATTCATAACCATTTAAACGTAGCTCCGTTTTTAACAAACTTTATATGTAAATGGGGTAGAATTTTGCCTAGTTTAACATGGAGGCATCATCTTGCATGTTTAATAACTATAAAATATGGTTTATGGCAGAACAACACCAAATCTAAGATATGCATATGGGGATTTACCGGAATTGTTGTTCGTTGCTTCCGGCCTCATTTAAACTTGCCTAGATAGGTAGTTTTGTTGTGCTTCACCTCTTTCCATGTTAAACAACATTTAATTTTGTTGAGTACATAAACGAGAGAGAACTAAATAAGGCATGTGGTGTTCCATCGATATGCAACTCGTTGCATATTGAGCTCCACTTAACTTGTAGTTTTGTTTGTGCCCCTTGCCATGCCATGCATATTTAAACCGGACATGCATCATACTTGTTTGCGCATCGTGCCATGCTTATGTGATGGTTGTTTACTATGTTGTGTGCTTCTTTCCGGTGTTTGCTTCTTCGGGTTGGTTCCGGTAACGTCACGTTTGTGAGGATCCGTTCGACTTCGTCCGTGTGTCTTCTTCATGAATCGTTCTTCTTCCTTGCGGGATTTCAGGAAAGATGACCATACCCTCGAAATCACTTCTATCTTTGCTTGCTAGTTGCTCGCTCTTTTGCTATGCCTATGCTGCGATACCTACCACTTGCTTATCATGCCTCCCATATTGTTGAACCAAGCCTCTAACCCACCTTGTCCTAGCAAACCGTTGTTTGGCTATGTTACCGCTTTGCTCAGCCCCTCTTATAGCGTTGTTAGTTGCAGGTGAAGATTGAAGTTTGTTCCTTGTTGGAACATGGAGATGTTGTTCCTTGTTGGAACATGTTTACTTGTTGGGATATCACAATATATCTTATTTAATTAATGCATCTATATACTTGGTAAAGGGTGGAAGGCTCGGCCTTATGCCTGGTGTTTTGTTCCACTCTTGCCGCCCTAGTTTCTGTCATACCGGTGTTATGTTCCCGGATTTTCCGTTCCTTACGTGGTTGGGCTATAATGGGAACCCCTTGACAGTTCGCCTTGAATAAAACTCCTCCAGCAATGCCCAACCTTGGTTTTACCATTTGCACTAACAACCTACCACCTTCCCTTGGGTTCTGCAGACTCAAGGGTCATCTTTATTCTAACCCCCGGGCCAGTGCTCCTCTGAGTGTTGGTCCGACCGAGTAGACTGCGGGGCCACCTCAGGGCAACTTGAGGTTTGGTTTTACTCGTAGGATGTCTCATCTGAGTGTGCCCTGAGAACGAGATATGTGCAGCTCCTATCAGGATTTGTCGGCACATTCGGGCGGTGTTGCTGGATTGGTTTTAACTTGTTGAAATGTCTTGTAACCGGGATTCCGAGTCTGATCGGGTCTTCCCGCTAGAAGGAATATCCTTCGTTGACCGTGAGAGCTTGTCATGGGCTAAGTTGGGACACCCCTGCAGGGATTTGAACTTTCGAAAGCCGTGCCCGCGGTTATGGGCAGATGGGAATTTGTTAATATCCGGTTGTAGAAAACCTGAAGTTGACCTTAATTAAAATGCATCAACCGCGTGTGTAACCGTGATGGTCTCTTTCCGGCGGAGTCCGGGAAGTGAACACGGTGTTGGAGTTATGCTTGACGTAGGTTGTTCTAGGATCACTTCTTGATCATAGTTTCACGATCGTGCTTTGCCTTCTCTTCTCGCTCTCATTCGCGCATGTTTTAGCCACCATATATGCTAGTCGCTTGCTGCAGCTCCACCTCATACCTTTTACCCTTCCTATAAGCTTAAATAGTCTTGATCGCGAGGGTGCAAGATTGCTGAGTCCTCGTGACTCACAGATACTTCCAAAACCAGTTTGCAGGTGCCGATGTTCCCGAGCAGGTGACGCAACCGAGCTCAAGGAGGAGCTCAATGAATATCTTGTCCTTTGTGTTGTTTTGTTCTAGTTGATCAGTAGTGGAGCGTTGGGGTCGATCGGGGACCTTGTCGCATTTGGGGTTCTTCTTTTATTTTGGTTCCGTAGTCGGACCTTGATTGTATCTGGTTGATGTAATGCTTTATTCATGTAATTGTGTGAAGTGGCGATTGTAAGCCAACTATGTTTCTTTTTCCCTTATGTATTACATGGGTTGTGTGAAGATTACCTCACTTGCGACATTGCTTTCAATGCGGTTATGCCTCTAAGTCGTGCTTCGACACGTGGGAGATATAGCCGCATCGAGGGTGTTACACTTGGGCATCCCCAAGCTTAGGCTTTTGCCACTCCTCATTCCATAGTCCATCAAATCTTTACCCAAAACTTGAAAACTTCACAACACAAAACTCAACAGAAAACTCATGAGATCCGTTAGTATAATAAAATAAGTCACCACTTAGGTACTATTGTGAACTCATTCTAAATTTATATTAGTTTTATATCTACTGTATTTCAACTTCTCCATGCTTCATACCCCCCTATACTACCCATAGATTCATCAAAATAAGCAAATAACACATAGAAAATCGAACATGTCAAAAACAGAACAATCTGTAGCAATATGAAAACTTCGTATACTTCTGTAACTCCAAAAATTCTAAAAAAATAGGACAATCTAGAAAATTTGTATATCAATCTTGTGTAAAAAATTCAGATCAAAAGCACGTTTCTGAGAAATACAAAGATATTTGATCATGCATGAAATAGTTCAGAAAAGACTCAAATGATATTCATAGATAATCTGACCATAAATCCACAATTCATCGGATCTCGACGAACACACCGCAAAAGAATATTACATTGGATAGAACTCCAAGAACATCGAGGAGAACATGGTATTGAAGATCATAGAGAGAGAAGAAGCCATCTAGCTACTAGATATGGACCCGTAGGTCTGTGGTAAACTACTCACGCTTCATCGGAAGTAGCAAGGTTGATGTAGATGCCCTCCGTGATCGAATCCCCCTTCGGCAGGGTGACGGAAAAGGTCCCAAGATGGGATCTCATGGGAACAGAGGATTGCGGCAGCGGAAAATTATTTTCATGGATGCTTCTGGTGGTTTGGGAATATTTGGGTATTTATGGAGCCAGAATTAGGGTTGGAGGACACCCGAGGGGCCTACAAGCCCTCAGGGTGCCCCCGGGGTGCACCTAGAATGCTTGTGGCCTCCTCGGTCATCTTCTGACCCCATCTCCAAGTTTCGTGGATGTCTTTTGGTCGAAGAAAAATTATCACGAAAGTTTTATTTCGTTTGGACTCCATTTGATATTTCTTTTCTATAAAACTCAAAAACAAGGAAAAACAGAAACTGACACTAGGCTCTAGGTTAATAGGCTAGTCCCCAAAATAATATAAAATAACATATTAATGCAGATAAAACATCCAAAATAGATAATATAATAGCATGGAACAATAAAAAAATATCGATACGTTGGAGACGTATCAGCCTCTCCCACACAAAAACTTGCTATTAGTTTAGTAACTTAGCCAATTACTTAGGGACAATTCCGCAAATTCTGCCACCACTTTTCCACACTCGCTATACTAACCTAAATGTTATTTTTAGTAAAACAACACCTAGCTTTTATTTTCAGGTTCTTTATTATCTTGGAAACCTATCTATTTACACCTACAAAGTACTTCTAGTTTTACACTACTAGAAAAAGGGCTATAGATAGGATTGATACTAATGGCGCACCATGGAAGCAGTGCGCCACTACTATATACTAATGGCGCACCGGTTGGTGATGCGCCATTAGTGTGGAAGACACTAATGGCGCACCAGAAACAGGGTGCGCCACTAGTATTTTTTTTCCATTTTTCCATACATACTAATGGCGCATCAGGTCGAAGTGCGCCATTACTAGTTCTAACTAGTAATGGCGCACCAAGCAGACAGTGCGCCATTACTGTAATTTTTTTTTTATTCTTTTTTTTGCAAAACTACTAATGGCGCATCGTTTCACAGTGCGCAATTACTAGTTTAAACTAGTAATGGCACACTATTACCCGGTGCGCCATTAGTATATATATATATTTACTTTTTTGCAAAACTACTAATGGCGCACCACCTGCAGGTGCGCCATTAGTAACCAGGGTTACTAATGGCGCATTTGCTGGTGGTGCGCCATTAGTAACCTGGGACCCCAACAAGATATTTTGGACAGCCCCACACCTACCCACTCACTTTCCCCACTTCATTCCCTCCACCTCCTTCTCCAAGCTTTCGGCCATCTCCTCCTCACCTCATTTCCACCATAGATTCATCAAAATTAAGTGGTGAAATTACCTTTTTTTCATAGGTAAGTAAGGGGAAAGCTATCTTCATGATGTAGATCTACTTTTTTTCTCCCTACCTCGCTCCAACAATGTGCACATGCACTTTTTGTGGCCTAGCTAGATCTATGTATGTTTGTGGTGTTGCATGTGTTTGTGGTGTTGCATATATGTTTGTGTTTGAAGGTACCGGTATTTGAAATGCGATAGTTTCCAATATTTTGCCGGAATGTTTTGATTCATTTCCGTTTCGGCGAGAATTTTGGCACTATGCATTCTTTTTGGTCCTATTTTTAGGGAAGGTCATGCCAAATTTTTTCTTGGTTCTAAAATATCGTTTTGCTCTACCCCGCAGGTGACCATGGTCCGCACGATGACTGAAGGCATCGTGAATAGGTTTTTGAGCTCCGCGAAGGCCGAGATGCTTCAAAAGAACGAGACGGAGATAAGATGTCCGTGCCAAAGATGCAAGCTGAAGAGCCTTATTGCGGACCCGGATTCCGGGCAGGTGCGGGACCACCTGCTCTTGCGTGGTTTCATGGATGGCTATCGGTGGCAAGGTGATGAAGATGACTATGAAGTCGTCCATGGGGGCCGAGCAAGAAATGAGGAAGGGCAACAAGACAAGTACCACCGCGGCGAGGGCGGGCGAGAAGACGAAGAATCTCCAGGACATGATCACGACGGTGATGTTGTACACAGTCATCATGTAGAAGATGTCGTACATGATGATGAGGAAGATCAAGACGAAGGGCATGATCATGAAGATGAAGATGCCGGAGCAGACGAAGATGGAGGCTGGGTGCAGGACCCTCATATTCAAGAGCTGCTTCTCAAGCAGACGGATAACGCAAGAGCTGCCGCCCGAGAGAAAGCCAAGCTGGATCAACTGGAGATAGACGCGGTTACTCCATTGTATGAAGGATGCAGGCCTGAGGATACCCGCCTGAAAGTAACGCTCATGGCTCTGGAGATGAAGGTAAAACACAAAATGACCGACGCATGCTTCGACGAGAACATGTCATTCTAGCACGAACGTCTTCCCAAGGGGAACAAGTGCCCGAACAGTTTCGAGGAGGCAAAGAAAATCATGTGTCCTCTGGATTTACCGCACGTGAAATACCATGTGTGCATGAACAATTGTATCATTTATCGGGACAAGCACGCGGAGTCTACCATATGTCCGGTGTGCGGCGTCACTCGATACAAGAAGAGGAAGAAAGCTCCTCAAAAATCGGTGTGGTACTTTCCGATCACTCCTCGTCTGCAGCGGTATTTCGCGGACCCTAAGGTAGCAAAGCTCCTGCGTTGGCACGCGGATAGGGAGGAGAAGAAGCGGGAAGATGACGGAAATGATCCGGAGATAAATAAAAAAGACAAGATGCTGAGTCACCCTAAGGATGCGAGCCAGTGGCAAGCGTTGAACTTCGAATACCCAGAATTTGGGAAGGATCCAAGGAACATCGTGCTGGGCGCGAGCACCGATGGAGTCAATCCGTTTGGCAGCCAGAGAAGCACACATAGCACCTGGCCTGTGTTTGTGTGGATGTACAACCTTCCCCCCTGGTTGTGCATGAAGAGGAAGTACATTCACATGAGTATGCTAATTGAAGGGCCGAAACAACCAGGGAACGACATCAATCTGTATCTGGGGCTGCTGAAGGAGGAGCTAGACACGCTGTGGAAAACGCCAGCCAATACATGGGACGCTGCAGAGAAAGAATATTTCCCTATGAGAGCCGCACTGCTCACGACGGTGCACGACTATCTCAGTTACAGATATCTCGCGGGGCAGGTAGTCCACGGATTTTCTGGATGCGTAAGGTGCATGGATGACACAACGTATCGCCAGCTAGATAGAGATCCCGGGTCTTCGAAAACCGTGTTCATGGGACATCGAAGGTGGCTTCGCGACGATGACCCGTGGAGGAAACGCAAGGATCTGTTCGATGGTGAAATCGAACCCCGAAAATGCCCGTGTACGAGGAGCGGCGAGGAAATAGACGAGCTGTTGAAAAATTGGAAAGACTGCCCACTGTCGGGAAAGAAGCAAAAGGCGCCAGAGCCGGGAAAGAAGCAAAAGGCGCCAGAGCCGCTGCTGAAGGTATGGAAAACGAGGTCTGTTTTCTGGGACTTGCCGTACTGGAAGATCCACCGTGTGCCTCACAACCTTGTTGTCATGCATATCACGAAGAACGTGTGCGAGAGTATGCTTGGTACCCTGCTCAACATGCCAGAGAGGACCAAAGATGGGCCGAAAGCAAGGGAATACTTGAAATCAATGGGCATCAGGCAGGAGCTTCACTCTAATGATGATGATGATGATGAGGTGAAGTAGGACACAGAAAGTCGTCACAAAGGCAAAAAGGCCAAGAAGACCGAAAATGACTACCCTCCCGCGTGCTTCACTCTAAGTCAGGAGGAGATCGAGCAATTTTTCACCTGCCTCCTAGGAGTAAAACTTCCTTATGGTTACACGGGGAAGATAAGCAGATACCTAGACCCAGCGAAGCAGAAGTTCAGCGGGATGAAGTCTCACGACTGTCACGTGCTGATGACGCAGATACTTCCAGTTGGAATCCGTGGGATCATGGACGCGCACGTCGTGAAACGCTATTTGGCCTATGCAACTTTTTCGACGTCATCTCTCGGAAGTCGATTGGCGTGAGGCAACTCAGAAGGCTACAGGAAGAGATCGTGGTGATACTATGCGAGCTTGAGATGTACTTCCCTCCCGCATTCTTCGACGTTATGGTGCATCTGCTGGTCCATATCGTGGAGGATATCATCCAACTTGGGATGACGTTCCTGCACAGCATGATGCCGTTCGAAAGGATGAATGGTGTCATCAAAGGATATGTTCGCAACATGTCACGTCCAGAGGGAAGTATAGCCAGGGGCTTTCTGACCGAAGAGTGCATCTCCTACTGCACGAATTATCTAGGCATCGAGAACCCCGTTGGTCTGCCCGTCAACAGGCACCTCGGCAGGCTCACTAGATGGGGTCACCGTGAGGGTCGCCGCAAAATACATGTCGACTTCGAGGGTCGACTCGCCGACTTTGAAAGAGCAAACCTAGTCGCACTACAACACATAGACGTGGTCGATCCTTGGGTGGTAGAGCACAAAACCTTTATTGAGAAGACGTACAATGACCGAGGCCAACAGAGGACGGACGGAGATATACTCAAAGAGCACAACTCATGTTTCACGCGTTGGTTCAAGCAGAAGCTTCTGTCGTACCCTTTACATGAGGATTCTTCCGCGGAAGAACAACTCATATTCGCCTTGTCACAGGGCGTCGAGCACAACCTGATGACCTATGAGGCGTACGATATCAACGGCTACACATTCTACATCGAGAACAAGGACATGAAGAGCTATGGTTATCAGAACTCCGGGGTAACGATGGAATCCTACACCGGTAACGACAAGGACAGATACTACGGAAGGATCGAGGAGATCTGGGAGCTGAGCTACGCTGGAGAGAAGGTCCCGATGTTCCGTGTCAGATGGGCCAAGAGCGTCCTAAAAGAAGACTGGTATTTCACCACCATGGTTATACCCGAAGCCAAATCCAAGACCGCGGGCGCAAACGTCACCGCGAAAAATGAGCCATGGGTACTGGCTTCCGAAGTGGACCAATGCTTCTTCATTACCGACCCGTCAAAGCCCAGTCGTGTTGTCGTGAGGAGAGGCAAAAGGAAGATCATCAGAATGGATGGAGTAGCCAATATGCAAGACTTCGACAAGTACGGCGACCCGAAGATCGAACATGACGACGACGATGAAGTAGCAGCACACACCACAAGAAGAAGCAGGACCACCCTACCTAAAGGACGCCCGTTCCACAGAAGAACTCCATTTGTGAAAAAGAAGGGCAAGAAGATTGTGAACAGATAGCTAGCTAAGATCGATTGTATTTAAATCGTAGTCTTCATTTCTCGATTGTATTTCATGGGCACTTTTTGATATCATGAATATTTTTAAATTTCATGGGCACTTTTTGAATTCATGAGGACACTTGATCTCGATCCCCCTCCATCTCGATCTCGATTCCCCCTCCATCTCGATCTCGACCCCCCTCCATCTCGATCCCACCCGCACCCTCCCCCGCTCCACCGTCACAAATGAATGCAACTAAAAATCCAAAAAAACAAATTTGATTATATTTTCAAATAACAAATTTGATGATATTTTTTTAAAAATTATTACTGTTTTTATAAAAAATTATTACTGTTTCATATTAATATGCATTTTCTAAAAAATCATTAGATGCAACAAAAAAAATTAAAAAATTACTTATGGCGCACCGCTGGCTGGTGCGCCATTGCATAGCAAAAAAAAAGATTACTTATGGCGCACCGCTCGGGGGTGCGCCATTGCTATCAAAAAAACATTCTAATGGCGCACCGCCAGGGGGTGCGCCATTAGTAATGTCCCCCCTAGCCAGATCCACTTCCCCCCTCGCCACACCCTCACGCGCACCCCCTCCTTCCACCGCCCGCTCCACCGTCGCCGCCCTGCCTCCTCGGGCTCCACCACCACCGCCTGCCTCCTCGAGCCGGGCAGCCACACGCGCCAAGCCTCCGCGGCCCCGACTCCGGCACCGCAGCGCCTCCCTCCCTGTCCCCGGAGCAGCCGCCCCCGCCCAGGAACGCCGCCGCCGAAGCTACGTCGGCGACCGGTCCATAGGCAGGTAGCCACCACCCCTCCTTCCTCCTCCCCCCTCCCTCCTTCCCTATTGCATCCTATGACCGCTCAAAATCCCCCTTGATTTCTGCACTGGATGAGCACCTGCCCTGCTGCTGCCTGCCCTTGCCCCGCCTGCACCGGCCCCCGCCTCTGCTCCCGCCCCACGCATCGCACTCGGCCTACCGCCGGCTGAGCCCCGACCTCGCCCGTGCGACCGTGCTGCCGCTGCTCTGTCGTGGTTGCACGCCTGCGTCGCCGCGCTGCTCTGCTGCTCTACATGCTGCTATCGCCGCCTCCTTTCCTCTTCCTTGCTGCTCCTCTCCCCTCGCCCCTAGTGCTGCTACTCCACTTCTCTAAATCCTTCTTGCTGCCGCTCTCTACTGCTTCTACTCCATCTTTATGCTATGAGAAATAACTGTCATCGAAAGCTTGCTTTGTGATTAGTTGGAGTAATTTAACTTAACTGGAGTAATTTGTTGCATCTGTTGTAGGTGGTCTAGTGCTGCCCATCTACTGCCCATTTCCTCTGGTACCGGAGTTGGAGTTTAGTGTACTGGACACTTTCATAGATTGCTAGGGTACTTCCTCTCCTTTCTCTCCTTTAGTGTACTAGAAACTTCCATAAATTTCAGAAACTTCATATAAAAATTTTATTCACTGCTGCTGATGTACTACTTGTGATGCTGCTGCTGCTGCACTACTTGTGATGCTGCTGCTACTTGGCTAAATTTTATTCACTGCTGCTGATGTACTACTTGTGATGCTGCTGCTGCTGCACTACTTGTGATGCTGCTGCTACTTGTGATCTTCTGAAATGACCCCTTTCTCCTGAAATGTTGATTAATTTCGTTTCGGTTGAGAATGGGGCACTCCTAGGTCAAGAAAATTAGCAAAGGTCATGCCCAATTTTCTTGACCTAGAAGGTGCCCGATTCTCAACCGAAACAAAAATTAATCAACATTTATAGTTTGACCTAGAAGATGCCCAATTTGTTAACTCTAGTTCAGGTGTTGAATGTTAATCTGAGTGTGTGTGATGGTGACTTGAACAGATAAATCATGTCTCCCAACATTTTCAGCTAAGTGGACTCTCACACACACACTATCTAGCTTTACACTTAAGCAGTGGCGAGATCTGCTCCCTCCACACAATGTGCAACAAGCAAGCAGGTGGATCTAGGTAGCTTGGCTAGATTAGCTATGAGCCAATGTGGTCAAGTCAAAAGAGATGATGCAGATGGATGGATAGATGGATGGATGGGGATGCAGCACCACTCCACCACCTTCACTTGTCTAGCTTGTGGTTTACCCCTCACTCTCTCATGCACCAGAAGAATATGATACATACATCCACTTTGATAAACTAAAACTAGTAAGAGAAGCAGGGCAAAAAATAATTTTTGTATTTATTTTAGATCACACACACAAAATAACCTACCAGCAATACAAATCTAGTTTCAGAAACATGTGATACATACATCCACTTTGATAAGCTAAAACTAGTAAGAGCAACAGGGCAAAAAATAAATCTATGTACGATATAGGGGTGCTACAGCTATATCCTCCATCCCGTCCCATCGGAGCAAGCAAACCTACAAGCTGCTCCTCATGTTTTTCCCTCTATTAGTAGACTGGAACTTCCCAATGCTGGCTAGTTTGCACCCTCTACAAGTTGCTATTGCTTCCGAATAACCTAACAGCCATCGAAATCTAGTTTGAATCAGAAAAATGTGAGAAAACCCATCGATTGAGGCGGACAACTAGTTGTAGATGAGGAAGGGCATTTGAGGCCCCATCGAGTCTATGAAGATGTGATGGGTCCTGATATATTGACTTGCGGATTTATTTTTTCCTAGACTGCCTCGGTGTCGACAAACCCTAAATGATGAGACCATGATCTTGTTCCTTGACAATAACCAACTTTTTGACCAAACTTTTTTCCTATTTAGAGCGAAACATGGCCCACAACGATGAGGCCGGTGGTTTGGGCGACAAGCAATTCTGGGAGCTGTCCCAGGAGATGGAGGAACAACCTCACCGCTATGAGGACGCCGCGGAAGACACCGATCCTGATTACACAACCCCTAGTGGCGTCGGGGATGACACCACTGATGGTGCCGCCGAGGATGCCACCACTGATGATGGCGGCGCACACACAGATGGCAGCCAACCGAAGAAGCAAAGGAAGGACCGGCGCCCGAATGCGCTCCGCACTGTCAAGGAGGAATTCACTCAAGTGGACTCCGACGGGAATCCAACGGAGCCCAAACATATAGTCAAGGGGTACTCGGTTCAGCTCGGGTGCATTCTCTGGAGCACCGTCTCGATCAACACCGAGAACCTTAGGTATAAGGACCGAGGGAATTTGCACAACCTCCTCTTCACGAAGCTGCACGAACGATACAAGTTCCCCGCCGAATTTGAAAACACACGCCTCTCAGGGAATAAAGTGAACAGTGCCGCCCTCACGAAGATGAGCACGGCCCTATCTACTTGGAAAAGCGCGGTGAAGAGAATGATTGATAAAGGTGATAGTTATGAGAAGATCAAGGTGAAATATCCTTTGATGAGTGAAGATGAGTACAAGGAGTTCAAGATCAAGTGCGAGAGCAGTGCAACCTCCGAATCAAGTCAGTGGGGGAAAGAAATGCGGGAGTTGAACTTAGGGGAACACAAACTCGGTCCCGACGGTTACAGAGTGGCGGAGCCTATATGGGACAAGGAGGACGCGGAGCGTGCCGAGCAAGGCCTACCGCCCCGCTTCGAGAAATACAACGGTGACAAGCAGAACAGGAACTATGTCAGGGCCCGGTACAAGGAGGACCCGATAACAAAGGAGCTTACCACGGATCCGAAGACCAGGGCGCTTGAGCTTCTTCTGGTAAGGAATACACCCCCGCGTAATTAGCTCCATATGGTTGCACTCTAATTAATCCCCAATATTTCTAAATGTTGGGGAATGTAGCAGAAATTCAAAATTTTCCTACGTGTCACCAAGATCTATCTATGGAGAAACCAGCAACGAGGGGAAGGAGAGTGCATCTACATACCCTTGTAGATCGCTAAGCGGAAGCGTTCAAGTGAACGGGGGTGATGGAGTCGTACTCGTCGTGATCCAAATCACCGGAGATCCTAGTGCCGAACGGACGGCACCTCCGCGTTCAACACACGTACAGCCCAGTGACGTCTCCTACGCCTTGATCCAGCAAGGGGTGAAGGAGAGGTTGGGAAAGACTCCATCCAGCAGTAGCACGACGGCATGGTGGTGGTGGAGGAGCGTGGCAATCCTGCAGGGCTTCGCCAAGCACCATGGGAGAAGAGGATGACTTGGGAGAGGGGAAGGGCTGCGCCAAGACTTGGGTGCGACTGCCCTCCCACCCCCACATATATATAGGGGCAAGGGAGAGGGGGGTCGGCCCCCTCAGATCCAATCTGAGGAGGGGGCGGCGGCCAAGGGGGGTTGCCTTGCCCCCCAAGGCAAGGGGGCGCCCCCCTTTAGGGTTCCCCCAAACCCTAGGCGCATGGGCCCTAAGGGGGAGGCGGCCAGCCCACTAAGGGGCTGGTCCCTCTCCACATACAGCCCATAGGGCCTTCCGGGGCAGGTGGACCCTCCCGGTGGACCCCCGGAACCCCTCCGGTGGTCCCGGTACAATACCGGTAACCCCCGAATTATTCCGGTGACCGTATGATGACTTTCCATATATAAATCTTTACCTCCGGACCATTCCGGAACTCCTTGTGACATCCGAGATCTCATCCGGGACTCCGAACAACATTCGGTAACCACGTATATCTATTCCCTATAACCCTAGCGTCATCGAACCTTAAGTGTGTAGACCCTATGGGTTCGGGAAACATGCAGACATGACCGAGACACCTCTCCGGTCAATAACCAACAGCGGGATCTGGATACCCATGTTGGCTCCCACATGCTCCATGATGATCTCATCGGATGAACCACGATGTCAAGGACTTAATCAATCCCGTATACAATTCCCTTTGTCTAGCGGTACGATACTTGCCCGATATTCGATCGTCGGTATCCCGATACCTTGTTCAATCTCGTTACTGGCAAGTCTCTTTTACTCGTTCTATAACACATCATCCCGTGATCAACTCCTTGATCACATTGTGCACATTATGATGATGTCCTACCGAGTGGGCCCAGAGATACCTCTCCGTCACACGGAGTGACAAATCCCAGTCTCGATTCGTGCCAACCCAACAGACACTTTCGGAGATACCTGTAGTGTACCTTTATAGCCACCCAGTTACGTTGTGACGTTTGGCACACCCAAAGCACTCCTACGGTATCCGGGAGTTGCACAATCTCATGGTCTAAGGAAATGATACTTGACATTAGAAAAACTTTAGCATACGAACTACACGATCTTTGTGCTATGCTTAGGATTGGGTCTTGTCCATCACATCATTCTCCTAATGATGTGATCCCGTCATCAACGACATCCAATTTCCATGGTCAGGAAACCGTAACCATCTATTGATCAACGAGCTAGTCAACTAGAGGCTTAATAGGGACATGGTGTTGTCTATGTATCCACACATGTAACTGAGTTTCCTACCAATACAATTCTAGCATGTATAATAAACGATTATCATGAACAAGGAAATATAATAATAATAATCAATTTATTATTGCCTCTAGGGCATATTTCCAACAGTCTCCCACTTGCACTAGAGTCAATAATCTAGTTCACATCGCTATGTGATTAACACTCACAGGTCACATCGGCATGTGACCAACATCCAAGAGTTTACTAGTGTCGCTAAACTAGTTCACATCATCATGTGATTAAGACTCAATGAGTTCTGGTTTTGATCATGTTTCGCTTGTGAGAGAGGTTTTAGTCAACGGGTCTGCAACATTCAGATCCGTATGTACTTCGCAAATCTCTAGGTCATATTATAAATGCTGCTTCCACGCTCCACTTGGAGCTATTCCAAATGGTTGCTCCAGTATACGTATCCGGTTTGCTACTCAGAGTCATTCAGATAGGTGTTAAAGCTTGCATCGATGTAACCCTTTACGCCGAACTGTTTATCACCTCCATAATCGAGAAACATGTCCTTATTACTCCAAGGACAATTTTGACCGCTATCTAGTGATCCACTCCTGGATCACCTTTGTACCCACTTGCCAGATGTAACACCCTCGATGCGACTATATCTCCCACGTGTCGAGGCATGACTTAGAGGCATAATCGCATTGAAGGCATATGTCGCAAGTTAGGCAATCTTCACAACATCCCTGTAAAATAAATAATAAAGGGCAGATAACATAGTTGGCTTACACTCGCCACGTCAATCAAGTACATAAATAACATTACATCATCCAAACACTCATGGCCCGACTATGGCGCCAAAATAAAAGAGAAACCAACATGCGACAACGGTCCCGTTCACCCCCAACTGGGCACCACTACTGATCATCGGGAAAGGAAACATAGTAACATTGAGAGTCTTCGTCGAACTCCCACTTGAGCTCAAACGCGTCTCCTAGAGCGGAATCATCAGGCCCTGCATCTGGTGTAATAGTAATCTGTGAGCCACAGGGACTCAGCAATCTCGCACCCTCGTGATCAAGACTATTTAAGCTTATAGGTATGGCAAGGTAAAATATGTGGAGCTGCAGCAAGCGACTAGCAAAATATGGTGGCTAACTTATTCACAAAAGAGAGCGAGAAGAGGAGGCAAAGCGCGAGCGAGAAACTAGAGAGCAACCTGCGCAAACATTACTCCAACACCGTGTCCGCTTCCCGGACTCCGCCGAGAAGAGGCCATCACGGTAACTCACTCAGTTGATTCATTTTAATTAAGTTAAGGTTCAAGTTATCTACAACCGGACATTAACAAATTCCCATCTGCCCATAACCGTGGGCACGGCTTTTGGAAGTTCAAATCCCTGCAGGGGAGTCCCAACTTAGCCCATGACAAGCTCTGACGGTCAATGAAGGAATAGACCTGCTCCCAAGACGTTCCGATCAGACTCGGTATCTCGGTAATTCAAGACACTTCGACAGGTTAAAACAAGACCAGCAGCACCGCCCGAATGTGCCGACAAATCCCGATAGAAGCTGCACATATCTCGTTCTCAGGGCACACTCAGATAGGTCAAGCTATGAGTAAAACCAACCCTCAAGTTTCCCCGAGGTGGCCCCGCAGGTTGCCCGGTTCGGACCAACACTCAGAGGGAGCACTAGCCCGGGGGGGGGGGGTTAAAATAAGATGACCCTCGGGCTCCGGTAACCCAAGGGAAAAAGAGGCTAGGTGGCGAATGGTAAAACCAAGGTTGGGCATTGCTGGAAAAGCTTTAATCAAGGCGAACTATCAAGGGGTTCCCATTATAACCCAACCGCATAAGGAACGAAAAATCCGGAAACATAACACCGATATGACAGAAACTAGGGCGACAAGAGTGGAACAAAACACTAGGCGAGAGGCCAAGCCTTCCACCCTTTACCAAGTATATAGGTGCATTAAGATAACAAGATAATATAATGATATCCCAACAAGAAAATAAATATTCCCATAAGGAACGGCCTCCAAACTTCACCTGCAACTAGCAACGCTATAAGAGGGGCTGAGCAAAGCGGTAACATACCCAATCAACGGTTTGCTAGGACAAGGTGGGTTAGAGGTTTGACACGGCAATTTGGGAGGCTTGAAAGCAAGTGATAGGCATCGTAGCATTGGCATAGCAAAAGAGCGAGCAAAACTAGCATAGCAAAGATAGTAGTGATTTTGAGGGTATGATCATCTTGCCTGCACAGTAGTCAGAGTTGACTGGATCCTCGAAAGCAAACTCAACGGGCTCCTCATTAGTGAACTCGCTTATTGGCTCTACCCAAAAAAGACAAACAAGCAACAAGGATACAATCAACCACGTGCAAGGATCAAGCAATATGGTGCAATGATGATATGCTATGCGGGATGCGATGCGGGATGCAAAATGCAAGATGTGACAGGAAATGTATGAACCTGGCCTCAACTTGGGATTCCAAGTGGGCCACTGGAAAGATGAGATGAAATCGCTTGAAAACGATATAAAGAACGCCGGAATCGGAGTTACGGTTTGGAAATGGCAAGAGATTCAAAAATGGCACCGGTCTGCGATTTACAACAAGTAGCCATCTAAATGCAACGAAATGAACATGCTACAGCAACCAAACATGACAACAAAATGCATGGCAGGGATTCACACAAGATGCTTAACAAAAGTCTAGCACTGAGATATGGCCAATTCATCCATTAACAGGTTCAAACAAGCATGGAAAAAATGCATATGACAAACAGATCTCAGACTTAGTGAAATTAACACTTGTCTGGAATTTCAGATCAGGTAGCCCTCTTCGGAGCAACAAAACTACATGCTACAGGACCTGAACATGGCAAAGTGAAACATGGCATGGAGCTACTCAAGGATATTAACAAAAGTCCCTTAGTGACCTTGAGCCAAAACGGATCAGAAAATACAATTGCAAGCATGTGAACATAGCAAAAACATAA
Organism: Triticum urartu; assembly: GCF_003073215.2. Taxonomy (NCBI): domain Eukaryota; kingdom Viridiplantae; phylum Streptophyta; class Magnoliopsida; order Poales; family Poaceae; genus Triticum; species Triticum urartu. The sequence continues at coordinate 357,080,851 of NC_053026.1, forward strand.
TCAGTTTTCAGACTTAGTGAAAACTGGCACATGCTGAAATATAACTCAAGTAGGTATGTTTACGAGCTCGATGCACTCACTACGGTGCAAGTCATGGCAAGACAATCATACACCCATCAATAAGGCACAAAATTCAAGCTAGACATGGCAAGAACAATAGCATAGCATGCACGGATCAACTACAACATCATCGGCAAAATTGCAAACAAGTTGACAATCTGCCCAGATTCACAAAGTAGCAAAAGGAGAGCTCGATTGACTCAAGCTAGGGTGCTCCATAATTGCAAATAAAGACACGGATGGATAGAGCACTACAAGATTAACAAAACATCCTTACTGATCATCCTCAAAAGAGGCACGGATCACTAGGAAACAACATGAACATATGGCATCATGAGATAAACAGCTCTAGGACTTAGTGAAATTGCTAAGTCTCTGAAAACAGAATTAGCAAGTGCACCACTTTGCAAGCTTGCACCAGTCACCACACACATCACAAAAACACATGGGTTGCACCTCTGGAAAGATGACAAAACCCTTAACAAAACACATGTAGAGCATCAGGGCATAGCATGCACACATTAATCATGGCAAAAATGACAAAAAGCTAAATGGAGTAGCAGATCTGACAATTAACTCAAGTAGCCCTCTTCTAACAGCATTTCTGGCATCAAGATGAACTCAAATGAAAATGATGCCATGGAATGAAATGATGTACTCTCTGAGATGAACATTTTGATATGCTATATGCATGAATCGGAGCTACGGATGCAAAGATACGGAGCCGTGAACATGAGCACTTGAATTGAAAATATCAGGGACTTAGAAAAAAAACAACCCTCAGATCTAGGGTTTGACCGGCGCGCGAACCGAGGTTCGCCGGGATCCCGCCGGAGCTCTTGCCGGACGACGAGGGAGAGGACGGGCCGACGCTTGGGGGCGACGCCGGCGCGCTCCGGCGGCGGCGCGCGAGGCGGCGGCTCGGGGCGGCGAGCTCGCCGGGCGGCGGGAGGCGGCGCGGTCCGGGCGGCGGCGACCGGAGAAGGAGGCGAGGCGGCGCCGGGCTGCCGCGGCCGAGGAAGAAGGAGGCGCGGGCGGCGGGGCAAGGCGAGGTGGGCCTCGGGGGCCGGCCACGGGCCTCCCGGGCCTGGCGGCGGAGTGGAACGGCGGCGGAGGCGGGGCCAATGGTGGCGTGCCACGTGGCGGCGGCGAGGCGGACCGGACGTGTCCGTCGGTGGCGAGATGTGTCCGGTGCGCGCGAAGACGAATGGATCTAGGGTTTCGGAGGGGAAGGAGAAGGAGATTTTCGGGGAATCTTTAAATAGGCATAGGAGGAGCTAGGAGAGTCCAAATGAGGTGCGGTTTTCGGCCACGGGATCGTGATCGAACGATCTAGATTATGGATCAAGGTTAGGTTTATTTTGGGACACAATAGAGGGTTGTTGGGCTGCAACACACATGAGGCCTTTTCGGTCCCTCGGTTAACCGTTGGAGTATCAAACGAAGTCCAAATGATACGAAACTTGACAGGCGGTCTACCGGTAGTAAACCAATGCCGCTTGGCAAGTCTCGGTCCAATCCGGAAATGTTTAATCCCCACACACGAAAGAAAGCTAGAAATGACCACCGGAGGAAAACGAAGCGCCGGAATGCAAAACGGACAACGGGGAAAAAGCTTGAATGCATGAGACGAACACGTATGCAGATGCAATGCACATGATGACATGATATGAGATGCATGACAACGACAACAACACACGGAGACAAAACCCAAACCCGAGGAAATAAATATAACTTAACGCTGGAAACGGAAAGAGTTGGAGTACAAATTGGGAAAGTTACATCCGGGGTGTTACAACACTCCACCACTACGAAAGGATCTCGTCCCGAGATCTAGGACTGAAAGAACGCCGGGTACTCAGAACGGAGGTGATCCTCGCATTCCCAGGTAGCTTCACGGTCGGAATGGTGTGACCACTTGACTTTGAGAAATTTGATTGACTTGTTGCGAGTCTTGCGTTCAGTCTCTTCAAGAATAGCAACTGGGTGCTCACGATAAGAGAGATCTTCTTGGAGCTCAATGTTCTCGAAGTTGACTGTGCGGTCAGGAGTCTTGAAGCACTTTCGAAGCTGAGAGACATGCAACACGTCATGAACATTTGCAAAGTTTGAAGGAAGCTCGAGTTGATAGGCGAGGTCGCCTCTCTTGCTGACAATCTTGAAAGGTCCCACGTATCTAGGGGCAACCTTCCCTTTGATACCGAAGCGACGAGTACCTTTCATAGGAGAGACACGGAGGTAAACATGATCTCCGATCTCGAAAGCCAAATCACGGTGCTTACTATCATAGTAGCTCTTCTGGCGGGATTGGGCTGCTTTGAGGTTATCACGAATGACTTTGCACATTTCTTCTGCCTTTGTGATTAAGTCATTACCCAAAAGCTGACGTTCACCGGTTTCAGACCAGTTGAGAGGGGTACGGCACTTCCTGCCATACAGAATTTCAAATGGGGCCTTGCCCGAACTTGCTTGAAAACTGTTGTTGTAGGAGAATTCAGCATAAGGAAGACAATCCTCCCACTTCATGCCGAAGGAGATCACACAAGCCCTGAGCATATCTTCAAGAATCAGGTTGACACGCTCGACTTGACCGCTAGTTTGAGGATGGAAAGCTGTGCTAAAGCGGATGTTAGTGCCCATGGCCTTCTGAAAATAATCCCAAAACTTCGAGGTAAAGATGCTGCCACGGTCTGAAGAGATCACTTGAGGAATACCGTGCAGAGAGACAATTCGAGAGGTATAGAGTTCCGCCAATTGAGCTGCAGTGATCGACTCTTTGATAGGCAGAAAGTGAGCCACTTTGGTGAGTTTGTCGATGACAACGAATATAGCATCATTGCCACGCTTGGACTTAGGAAACCCAGTCACGAAGTCCATTTCAATGTGGTCAAACTTCCATTCTGGAATGGCAAGAGGTTGGAGGAGACCAGCTGGCCTTTGGTGTTCTGCCTTCACTCTTCTGCAGACATCACATTCATTCACGAATTGAGCAATCTCGCGCTTCATTCGAGTCCACCAATAAGCTTGCTTGAGGTCCTGATACAACTTCGTGCTCCCAGGGTGGATGGAGAGGAGAGAATTGTGAGCCTCATTCATGATCACTTCATGGAGGTCACCTTTGGGTACAACAATACGATCATCGATGAAAAGAGTGTCCTTGTCATCAAGGCGGTAGCACTTGTACTTGGGTTGACTCTTGGCAATCCCAATCTTCACCTTTTTCACCATAGCATCAAGAAGCTGGGCTTGGCGAATCTGGTCTTGTAAGGTAGGAGAGACTTGAAGGTTGGCGAGGAAACCTTGAGGAACAACTTGCAGATTAAGTTTGCGGAAAGCTTCACAAAGCTCGGGTTGATAAGGCTTGAGAATCAGACTGTTACAATAAGCTTTCCTGCTCAATGCGTCAACAATCACATTAGCCTTGCCTGGAGTGTACTCAATACTCGGATTATACTCTTGAATCATTTCGACCCATCGAGTTTGCCTAAGGTTGAGATTAGGCTGAGTGAAGATGTACTTGAGACTCTTGTGATCAGTGAAAATGTCCACTTTTCTTCCCAATAAAAGATGTCTCCAAGTCAAAAGAGCATGCACAACTGCCGCCAACTCGAGATCATGAGTGGGGTAGTTCTTCTCATTAGTCTTCAACTGGCGAGAGGTATAAGCAACAACTTTCTTCTCTTGCATCAATACTACGCCAAGACTTGGAGAGAGGCATCACAAAAGAACTCGTATGGCTTGGATTCATCAGGCGGAGTCAGAACTGGAGCAGTGATCAATTTCTCTTTCAAAGTGTTGAAAGCAATATCACACTCCAGAGACCAAACATACTTGACGTGCTTCTGATGAAGATTTGAGAGAGGCTTCGCGATCTTAGAAAAGTTTTCAACGAATCTTCGGCAATAGCTTGCGAGACCGAGAAAACTGTGGAGTTGCTTCACATTCCGAGGAGGTTCCCAATTCACAATTGCAGACACCTTCTCAGGATTCACGGCAATGCCCTTGGTAGAGATGATATGACCAAGATAAAGAACCTCATCGAGCCAAAATTCACACTTGGAGAACTTGGCGTAGAACTGATGTTCTCTGAGCTTATCAAGAACCAAACGCAAGTGCTTGGCATGATCTTCCTTATTCTTGGAGAAAACCAGAATGTCGTCGAGATAGACCAAAACGAAGTCATTGGTGTAGGCGTTGAAGATGAAGTTCATCATGCGAGAGAACGTCGGAGGAGCGTTGACGAGACCAAAAGACATGACAGTGTATTCATATGAGCCAAAGCTTGTCCTGAACGCCGTCTTGGGAATATCTTGCTCACGGATTCGAATACGATGATAGCCCATACGGAGATCAAGCTTGGAGAATACTTGAGCACCTTTAAGTTGTTCGAACAGCTCATTGATGTCCCAATCTCAAACCAATATCCGTGGAAGAAGAACTAGAGCTACTAGAATTCCCACCTATGAAACTCCCGAACCTTTCCGGTTATGCAATCAGGTGTTGGGGATACAGGGGAAGCATAATATCTCACCCAAACTAGCAAATCCTACATCCAGCTGTATCCATCCTTCAACACATAACCAAGAAACCTTCGGAAACCATCTACCTCAACCTTCGAAAAGCATCCGTTATACAAGTTATGGCGATACTCCCGAACTCCCGCCCCAGTACTGGGTGGCGTCGAGGTTATCTCACCAACGAACTGCACAAAAGAGATTTTCGATGTCGGCGTACTAGACTCAGGTATTCCAGAACTGCAACGATAAAATTATGATGACAACACCTCAGAGCTCAACTCCCCGGGACACTTCCACTAAACCCCTGACATGAGGCACCAAGTCAATGTTCTCATCATAAAACCATCGGAACGATTCCAAGATACCCGCGTGATCCTAAATTTTTTTTAGTGAAATTTGAGAAGAGAAGAGTCAAAACTCTACGTCAGGATGCCTTACCAGAGCGATGAGGAGACTGGGAAGTAAAAAGAATTCCTAATCTCTCCGATATATAATTCCTAAAGACTCAAAACATTTTTCTAGACACAACTCGACCGCTAAAAACGATCAAGCAATGGGGCTCCTAAGGTCGGGGAAGGCTCTGATACCAACTTGTAACACCCTCGATGCGACTATAGCTCCCACGTGTCGAGGAACGACATAGAGACATAATCGCATTGAAGGCATATGTCGCAAGTTAGGCAATCTTCACAACATCCCATGTAATATAAATAATGAAGGGGAAAATAACATAGTTGGTTTACACTCGCCACGTCAATCAAGTACATTAATAACATTACATCATCCAAACACTCATGGCCCGACTACGGCGCCAAAATAAAAGAGAACCAACATGCGACACGGTCCCAATCACCCCCAACTGGGCACCACTACCGATCATCGGGAAAGGAAACATAGTATCGTTGAGAGTCTTCGTCGAACTCCCACTTGAGCTCGTACGCGTCTCCTGGAACGGAATCATCAGGCCCTGCATCTGGTGTAATAGTAATCTGTGAGCCACAGGGACTCAGCAATCTCGCACCCTCGCGATCAAGACTATTTGAGCTTGTAGGTATGGCAAGGTAAAACATGAGTGGAGCAGCAGCAAGTGACTAGCAAATATGGTGGCTAACTTATTCGCAAAAGAGAGCGAGAAGAGGAGGCAAAGCGCGAGCGAGAAACTGGAGAGCAACCTACACAAACATTACTCCGACACCGTGTCTACTTCCCGGACTCCACCGAGAAGAGGCCATCACGGTAACACACTCAGTTGATTCATTTTAATTAATTAAGGTTCAAGTTATCTACAACCGGACATTAACAAATTCCCATCTGCCCATAACCGTGGGCACAGCTTTCTAAAGTTCAAATCCCTACAGGGGAGTCCCAACTTAGCCCATGACAAGCTCTCACGGTCAACAAAGGAATAGACCTCCTCCCAAGACGTTCCGATCATACTCGGTATCTCGGTAATTCAAGACACTTCGACAGGTTAAAACAAGACCAGCAACACCGCCCGAATGTGCCGACAAATCCCGATAGGAGCTGCACATATCTCGTTCTCAGGGCACACTCAGATAGGTCAAGCTACGAGTAAAACCAACCCTCAAGTTTCCTCGAGGTGGCCCCGCAGGCTGCCCGGTTCGGACCAACACTCAGAGGGAGCACTGACCCGGGGGGGGGGGGGGGTTTAAAATAAGATGACCCTCGGGCTCCGGTAACCCAAGGGAAAAAGAGGCTAGGTGGCGAATGGTAAAACCAAGGTTGGGCATTGCTGGAAAAGCTTTAATCAAGGCGAACTATCAAGGGGTTCCCATTATAACCCAACCGCGTAAGGAACGAAAAATCCGGGAACATAACACCGATATGACGGAAACTAGGGCGGCAAGAGTGGAACAAAACACTAGGCGAGAGGCCAAGCCTTCCACCCTTTACCAAGTATATAGGTGCATTAAGATAGCAACATAATATAATGATATCCCAACAAGAAAATAAATATTCCCATAAGGAAGGGCCTCCAAACTTCACCTGCAACTAGCAACGCTATAAAAGGGGCTCAGCAAAGCGGTAACATAGCCAATCAACGGTTTGCTAGGACAAGGTGGGTTAGAGGTTTGACATGGCGATTTGGGAGGCTTGAAAGGAAGTGGTAGGCATCGTAGAATTGGCATAGCAAAAGAGCGAGCAAAACTAGCATAGCAAAGATAGTAGTGATTTCGAGGGTATGATCATCTTGCCTGCACAGTAGTCAGAGTTGACTGGATCCTTGAAAGCAAAGTCAACGGGCTCCTCGTTAGCGAACTCGCCTGCCGGCTCTACCCAAACAAGACAAACAAGCAACAAAGATACAATCAACCACGTGCAAGGATCAAGCAATATGCTGCAATGATGATATGCTATGCGGAATGCGATGCGGGATGCAAAATGCAAGATGTGACAGGAAATGCATGAACCTGTCCTCAACTTGGGATTCCAAGTGTGCCACTGGAAAGATGAGATGAAATCGCTTGAAAACAATATAAAGAACGCCGGAATTGGAGTTACGGTTTGGAAATGGCAAGAGATTCAAAAATGGCACCGGTCTGCGATTTACAACAAGTAGCCATCCAAATGCAACGAAATGAACATGCTACAGCAACCAAACATGACAACAAAATGCATGGCAGGGATTCACACAAGATGCTTAACAAAAGTCGAGCACTGAGCTACAGCCAATTCATCCACTAACAGGTTCAAACAAGCATGGCAAAAATGCATATGACAAACAGATCTCAGACTTAGTGAAATTAACACTTGTCTGGAATTTCAGATCAGGTAGCCCTCTTCGGAGCAACAAAATTACATACTACAGGACCTGAACATGGCAAAGTAAAACATGGCATGGAGCTACTCAAAGAGATTAACAAAAGTCCCTTAGTGACCTTGAGCCAAAAGGGATCAGAAAATACAATTGCAAGCATGTGAACATAGCAAAAACATAATCAGTTTTCAGACTTAGTGAAAACTGGCACATGCTGAAATATAACTCAAGTAGGCATGTTTACGAGCTCGATGCACTCACTATGGTGCAAGTCATGGCAAGACAAGCATACACCCATCAAGAAGGCACAAAATGCAAGCTAGACATGGCAAGAACAATAGCATAGCATGCACGGATCAACTACAACATCATCGGCAAAATTGCAAACAAGTTGACAATCTGCCCAGATTCACAAAGTAGCAAAAGTATAGCTCGATTGACTCAAGCTAGGGTGCTCCATAATTGCAAATAAAGACATGGATGGATAGAGCACTACAAGATTAACAAAACATCCTTACTGATCATCCTCAAAAGAGGCACGGATCACTAGGAAACAACATGAACATGTGGCATCATGAGATAAACAGCTCCAGGACTTAGTGAAATTGCTAAGTCTCTGAAAACAGAATTAGCAAGTGCACCACTTTGCAAGCTTGCACCAGTAACCACACACATCACAAAAATACATGGGTTGCACCTCTAGAAAGATGACAAAACCCTTAACAAAACAATGTAGAGCATCAGGGCATAGCATGCACACATTAATCATGGCAAAAATGACAAAAAGCTAAATGGAGTAGCAGATCTGACAATTAACTCAAGTAGCCCTCTTCTAACAGCATTTCGGGCATCAAGATGAACTCAAATGAAAATGATGCAATGGAATGAAATGATGTACTCTCTGAGATGAACATTTTGATATGCTATATGCATGAATCGGAGCTACGGATGCAAAGATACGGAGCCGTGAACATGAGCACTTGAATTGAAAATATCAGGGACTTAGAAAAAAAACAACCCTCAGATCTAGGGTTTGACCGGCGCGTGAACCGAGGTTCGCCGGGATCCCGCTGGAGCTCTTGCCGGACGACGAGGGAGAGGACGGGCCAGCGCTTGGGGGCGATGCCGGCGCGCTCCGGCGGCGGCGCGCGAGGCGGCGGCTCGGGGCGGCGAGCTCGCCGGGCGGCGGGAGGCGGCGTGGTCCGGGCGGCGGTGACCGGAGAAGGAGGCGAGGCGGCGCCGGGCTGCCACGGCCGAGGAAGAAGGTGGCGCGGGCGGCGGCTTCACCGGGCGGCGGGGCGAGGCGAGGTGGGCCTCGGGGGCCGGCCACGGGCCTCCCGGGCCTGGCGGCGGAGTGGAACGGCGGCGGAGGCGGGGCCAATGGTGGCGTGCCGCGTGGCGGCGGCGGGGCGGACCGGACGTGTCCGTCGGTGGCGAGATGTGTCCGGTGCGCGCGAAGACGAATGGATCTAGGGTTTCGGAGGGGAAGGAGAAGGAGATTTTCGGGGGATCTTTAAATAGGCATAGGAGGAGCTAGGAGAGTCCAAATGAGGTGCGATTTTCGGCCACGCGATCATGATCAAACGATATAGATGATGGAGAAAGGTTAGGTGGGTTTTGGGCCAAAATAGAGGGGTGTTGGGCTGCAACACACACGAGGCCTTTTCAGTCCCTCGGTTAACCGTTGGAGTATCAAACGAAGTCCAAATGATACGAAACTTGACAGGCGGTCTACCGGTAGTAAACCAAGGCCTCTTGGTAAGTCTCGGTCCAATCCGGAAATGTTTAATCCCCACACATGAAGGAAAGCTAGAAATGACCACCGGAGGAGAACGAAGCGCCGAAATGCAAAACTGACAACGGGGAAAAAGCTCGAATGCATGAGACGAACACGTATGCAGATGCAATGCACATGATGACATGATATGAGATGCATGACAACGACAACAACACATGGAGACAAAACCCGAAACTGAGGAAATAAATATAACTTAACGCCGGAAACGGCAAGAGTTGGAGTACAAATTGGGAAAGTTACATCCGGGGTGTTACACCAGACATGTGGCAAGGCACACATCAGGTGTGGTACTCAGCATGGCATACCGTATAGAGCCTATGACAAAAGCATAGGGGATGACATTCGTCCTTTCTCTTTCTTCTGCCGTGGTCGAGCTTTAAGTCTTAACTTCATACCTTACAACTCAGGCAAGAACTCCTTCTTTGACTGATCCATCTTGAACACTTTCAAGATCATGTCAAGGTATGTGCTCATTTGAAAGTACCATTAAGCGTTTTGATCTATCCTTATAGATCTTGATGCTCAATGTTCAAGTAGCTTAATCCAGGCTTTCCATTGAAAAACACTTTCAAATAACCCTATATGCTTTCCAGAAATCCTACGTCATTTATGATCCATAATATGTCAACAACATATACTCATCAGAAATTCTATAGTGCTCCCACTCACTTCTTTGGAAATACAAGTTTCTCATATACTTTGTATAAAACCAAAATCTTTGATCATCTCATCAAAGCGTACATTCCAACTCTGAGATGCTTACTCCAGTCCTTAGAAGGATTGCTGGAGCTTTGCATACTTATTAGCATCTTTCAGGATTGACAAAACCTTCCGGTTGTATCACATACAACCTTTCCTCAAGAAAATCGTCGAGGAAACAATGTTGACATCCTATCTGCAAAATTTCATAAATAATGCAGTAATCGCTAATATAATTCCAACAGACTCTTAGCATCGCTACGAGTGAGAAAGTCTCATTGTAGTCAACTCCTTGAACTTGTCGGAAAACATCTTAACGACAAGTCAAGCTTTCTTAATGGTGATACTTACCATCATTGTCCGTCTTCCTTTTAAAATCCATATGTACCTAATAGCCTTACGACCATCAAGTAGTTCTTCCAAAGTCTACACTTTGTTTTCATACATGGATCCTTTCTCAGATTTTATTGCCTCGAGCCATTTATCGGAATTCAAGCCCACCATTGCTTCTCCATAGCTCATAGGTTCATTGTTTTCTAGCAACATGACTTCCAAGACAGGATTACGTACCACTCTGAAGTAGTACGCATCCTTGTTATCCCACGAGGTTTGGTAGTGACTTGATCTGAAGTTTCATGATCACTATCATAAGCTTCCACTTCAATTGGTGTAGGTGCCACAGGAACAACTCCCTGTGCCCTGCCACACACTAGTTGAAGAGATGGTTCAATAACCTCATCAAGCCTCCACCATCCTCCCACTCAATTCTTTCGAGAGAAACTTTTCCTCGAGAAAGGACCCCATTCTAGAAACAATCCCTTATTGCTTTCGGATCTGAGACAGGAGGTATACCCAACTATTTTGGCTGTCCTATGAAGATGCATTTATCCGCTTTGGGTTCGAGCTTATCAGCCTGAAACTTTTTCACATAAGCGTCGCAGCCCCAAAATTTTAAGAAATGACAGCTTAGGTTTCTCTAAACCATAGTTCATACGGTGTCATCTCATTGGAATTACGTGGTGCCCTATTTAAAGTGAATGTGGTTGTCTCTAATGCCTAACCCATAAACTATCATGGTAATTCGATAAGAGACATCATGGTATGCATCATATCCAATAGGGTGCAGTTATGATGTTCGGACACACCGTCACACTATGGTGTTCCAGGCTGTATTAGTTGTGAAACAATTTCCACAATGTCTTAATTCTGTGCCAAACTCGTAATTCAGATATTCATCTCTATGATCATATCATAGATATTCTTGTCACGACGATCTTTCAACTTCATCCTGAAATTACTTGAACCTTTCAATAATTCAGACTCGTGATTCATCAAGTAAATGTACTCAACATCTACTCAAATCATCTGTGAAGTAAGAACATAACGATATCCACTACACGCCTCAGCACTCATTGGACTGCACACATCAAAATGTATTACTTCCAACAAGTTGCTTTCTAGTTCCATTTTACTGAAAACGAGGCTTTCAGTCATCTTGCACATGTGGTATGATTTGCATGTATCAAGTGATTAAAAATCAAGTGAGTCCAAACGATCCATTTGCATGGAGTTTCTTCATGCATATACACCAATAGACATGGTTCGCATGTCTCAAACTTTTCAAAAAACGAGTGAGCCCAAAGATCCATCAACATGGAGCTTCTTCATGCGTTTTATACCGATATGACTTACGTGGAAGTGCCACAAGTAGGTGGTACTATCATTACTATCTTATATCTTTTGGCATGAACATGTGTATCACTACGATCGAGATTCAACAAACCATTCATTTTAGGTGTAAGACCATTGAAGGTATTATTCAAATAAACAGAGTAACCATTATTCTCCTTGAATGAATAACTGTATTGCGATATACATAATCCAATCATGTCTATGCTCAACGCAAACACCAATCTTGATGGTAGAGGGAGCGTGCGATGTTTGATCACATCAAGCTTGGAAAAACTTCCAACACATATTGCCAGCTCACCTTTAGCTAGTCTCCGTTTACTCCGCATCCTTTTATTTCGAGTTTACTAACATTTAGCAACCGAACCGGTATCTAATACCATGGTGCTACTAGGAGTACTAGTAAAGTACACATTAACACAATGTATATCCAATATACTCCTATCGACCGTGCCAGCCTTCTCATCTACCAAGTATCTAGGGTAATTCTGCTCCAGTGGCTGTTCCCCTTATTACAGAAGCACTTAGTCTCGGGTTTGTGTTCAACCTTGGGTTTCTTCACTAGAGCAGCAGCTGATTTGCCGTTTCATGAAGTATCCCTTCTTGCCCTTGCCCTTCTTGAAACTAGTGGTTTCACCAACCATCAACAATTGATGCTCCTTCTTGATTTCTACTTTTGTGGTGTCAAACATCGCGAATATGTCAAGGATCATCATATATGTCCCTGATATATTATAGTTCATCACGAAGCTCTAGCAGCTTGGTGGTAATGACTTCAGAGAAACATCACTATCTCATCTGGAAGATCAACTCCCACTCGATTCAAATGATTGTTGTACTCAGACAATCTGAGCACAAGCTCAACAATTGAGCTTTTCTCCCTTAGTTTGTGGGCTAAGAAAATCGTCGGAGGTCTTATACCTCTTGACGTGGGCACGAGCCTGAAATCCCAATTTCAGCCCTCGAAACATCTCATATGTTTCGCGACGTTTCAAAAACGTTTTCGGTGCCTCAATTCTAAACCGTTTAACTAAACTATCACGTAGTTATCAAAATGTGTATGTCAGATGTTCGCAACATCCACAGACGACGTTGAAGGTTCAGCACACTGAGCGGTGCATTAAGGACATAAGCCTTCTATGAAGCAACGAGGACAATCCTCAGTTTACGGACCTAGTCCGCATAATTGCTACTATCAACTTTCAACTAAATTTTCTCTAGGAACATATCTAAATAGTAGAACTAAAGCGCGAGCTTCGACATAATTTGCGAAGACCTTTTGACTATGTTCAGGATAATTAAGTTCATCTTATGAACTCCCACTCAGATAGACATCCCTCTAGTCATCTAAGTGATTACATGATCTGAGTCAACTAGGCCGTGTCCGATCATCACGTGAGACAGACTAGTCATCATCGGTGAACATCTTCATGTTGATCGTACCTACCATACGACTCATGCTCGACCTTTCAGTCTCTTGTGTTCCAAGGCCATGTCTGTACATGCTAGGCTCGTCAAGTCAACCTAAGTGTTTCGCGTGTGTAAATCTGTCTTACACCCGTTGTATGTGAACGTTAGAATCTATCACACCCGATCATCACGTGGTGCTTCGAAACAACGAACTGTCGCAACGGTGCACAGTTAGGGGGAACACCTTCTTGAAATTATTATGAGGGATCATCTTATTTACTACCGTCGTTCTAAGTAAACAAGATGCAAAAACATGATAAACATCACATGCAATCAAATAATAGTGACATGATATGGCCAATATCATATAGCTCCTTTGATCTCCATCTTGGGGCTCCATGATCATCTTGTCACCGGCATGACACCATGATCTCCATCATCATGATCTCCATCATCGTGTCTCCATGAAGTTGCTCGCCAACTATTACTTCTACTACTATGGCTACCGGTTCGCAATAAAGTAAAGTAATTACATGGCGTTGTTCAATGACACGCAGGTCATACAATTAATAAAGACAACTCCTATGGCTCCTGCCGGTTGTCATACTCATCGACATGCAAGTCGTGATTCCTATTACAAGAACATGATCAATCTCATACATCACATATCATTCATCACATTCTTCTTGGCCATATCACATCACATAGCATACCCTGCAAAAACAAGTTAGACGTCCTCTAATTGTTGTTTGCATGTTTTACGTGGCTGCTATGGGTTTCTAGCAAGAACGTTTCTTACCTACGCAAAAACCACAACGTGATATGCCAATTGCTATTTACCCTTCATAAGGACCCTTTTCATCGAATCCGATCCGACTAAAGTGGGAGAGACAGATCACACTACTTTGTGTTCTACTCGTGCATAGAATCTACGCAATAGACCTAGCTCATGATGCCACTGTTGGGGAACGTAGCAGAAATTCAAAATTTTCCTATGTGTCACCAAGATCTATCTATGGAGAAACCAGCAACGAGGGGAAGGAGAGTGCATCTACATACCCTTGTAGATCGCTAAGCGGAAGCGTTCAAGTGAACGGGGTTGATGGAGTCGTACTCGTCGTGATCCAAATCACCAGAGATCCTAGTGCCGAACGGACGGCACCTCCGCGTTCAACACACGTACAGCCCGGTGACGTCTCCTACGCCTTGATCCAGCAAGGGGTGAAGGAGAGGTTGGGAAAGACTCCATCCAGCAGCAGCACGACGGCATGGTGGTGGTGGAGGAGCGTGGCAATCCTGCAGGGCTTCGCCAAGCACCACGGGAGAAGAGGAGGACTTGGGAGAGGGGAAGGGCTGCGTCAAGACTTGGGTGCGGCTGCCCTCCCACCCCCACATATATATAGGGGCAAGGGAGAGGGTGGCCGGCCCCCTTAGATCCAATCTGAGGAGGGGGCGGCGGCCAAGGGAGGTTGCCTTGCCCCCCAAGGCAAGGGGGGCGCCCCCCCTTTAGGGTTCCCCCAAACCCTAGGCACATGGGCCCTAAGGGGGAGGCGCCCAGCCCACTAAGGGGCTGGTCCCTCTCCACATACAGCCCATAGGGCCTTCCGGGGCAGGTGGACCCTCCCGGTGGTCCCGGTACAATACCGGTAACCCCCGAATTATTCCGGTGACCGTATGATGACTTCCCATATATAAATATTTACCTCTGGACCATTCCGGAACTCCTCGTGACGTCTGGGATCTCATCCGGGACTCCGAACAACATTCGGTAACCAGGTATATCTATTCCCTATAACCCTAGCGTCATCGAACCTTAAGTGTGTAGACCCTGCGGGTTCGGGAAACATGCAGACATGGCCGAGACAACTCTTCGGTCAATAACCAACAGCGGGATCTGGATACCCATGTTGGCTCCCACATGCTCCATGATGATCTCATCGGATGAACCACGATGTCAAGGATTCAATCAATCCCGTATACAATTCCCTTTGTCTATCGGTATGATACTTGCCCGAGATTCGATCGTTGGTATCCCTATACCTTGTTCAATCTCGTTACCGGCAAGTCTCTTTACTCGTTCCGTAACACATCATCCCGTGATCAACTCCTTGGTCACATTGTGCACATTATGATGATGTCCTACCGAGTGGGCCCAGAGATACCTCTCCGTTACACGGAGTGACAAATCCCAGTCTCGATTCGTGCCAACCCAACAGACACTTTCGGAGATACCTGTAGTGTACCTTTATAGCCACCCAGTTATGTTGTGATGTTTGGCACACCCAAAGCACTCCTACGGTATCCGGGAGTTGCACAATCTCATGGTCTAAGGAAATGATACTTGACATTAGAAAAACTTTAGCATACGAACTACACGATCTTTGTGCTATGATTAGGATTGGGTCTTGTCCATCACATCATTCTCCTAATGATGTGATCCCGTCATCAACGACATCCAATGTCCATGGTCAGGAAACCGTAACCATCTATTGATCAATGAGCTAGTCAACTAGAGGCTTACTAGGGACATGGTGTTGTCTATGTATCCACACATGTAACTGAGTTTCCTATCAATACAATTCTAGCATGGATAATAAACGATTATCATGAACAAGGAAATATAATAATAATAATAATCAATTTATTATTGCCTCTATGGCATATTTCCAACATTAAATGGTTCACGTTCCTTTCGCAGGACACTGAAAACAGTAGCACTGGGTCGTCTAAGAGCTCCCCTTTCGACACCCCTTTAAATAGGGCGTTGAACGTAATGAAAAACAAGGATAAGCTCACTAAGCCGACGTCAGCTGGTCGTGTGGCCGACAAAGGCTTGTCCACAAAATGGGGGTCATACTATACCGCTGGTGTGCGGAAGGAGAAAAAGACCAGCTCGGAAAGCCAGATGCGCGAGGTTGAAGAACTCAAGGCACAAGTGGCGCGGATTCCGGAGCTTGTCCAAGAGCAAGTGCAACAACAACTTGGAACGACGCTCAACGCCATGGTGCCTACGTTGATTCATGGGCTGACGACGTGGATTGCGGGTGGCCAACAGGGCCTCCCCCGGTTCCCAGCTTCACGGCCAGCAACTCGCACAGCGCGCAGGCGGCTCCATTGGTGTCTCCGGCGGCGGCGCCATTGGTGTCTCCGGCGGAGGCGGTATTCGTGTCTCCGGCACCGACACGGGCATTGGAGCTTAATGCACCCGGGTGTACGCCGGTCGGCACCTCGCCAGCAAGCGCCCCCTCCGTCAGTTGCACGCCCGCCGTTGGCGGTGCCTCGACATTAGCCGAGCTCGACGGCATCACGGTAACTAAGCCTCTCGGCCGATGACTTCATCTCCTTGCCTTTGACTGGGCATCCCTGATGCCCTATACATGTTTTCGCAGGGCACCGCCGACGTTCCTTGCACTCTTCTGCACTTCGTGGGCGCCGAGTTGGTCGATCTCGCCAAGGGCAGAATCGTTCAACCGGGCAACCCCATGTTCCACGGTAATCCGATGCCACCCACAATGTATAGGGTTGAAGTGGTTCGGGTGCTGCCAGGCTGCGACGAGCTGTTACCTCCGATTCGACCCGCTGGGGCCGACGAAGAAGATGAGATGACCCTCAGCACCTGCGTAAATTGGCCCCTGCTTTGGCCGAAGAGCCAGATTCGTTTGGGGGCGGGGGACACCACCCCACAGACAAGACCGCCAGTCGTGCCGGCGCCAAGCCATGGCAAGAACGCCGCAACGCTACCGGACCTGCCGGACATCCCTATGGCACAGGATCCGGACAGCCCTATGGCACAGGATCCGGATGGCGACGACAACAACGACGGTACATTTACCAAAGTTGATAAGTACTTTGCCGAACATGGGTACGCTGACGAGTTCTGCGGGCCTCTTTCTCAAGAACCCAACCAAGACGACCGCGATCTAGCTGGTACGGCGGAGAAATCCAATTGCAACAGGCGTCGTCTGGCGTTCAGTTCTCAGGACACGCCTCCAACTCCCGCCTTCACCGAGCCTCAGATAGCTGAGGTGCGAAATATTATCAGCCCCAACACGCTCAAGAAGGCGGTCTGTGAGTAGAACTCGGTCCCATTACAGGAGATCAAGAAGAAGGGACGGAAACGAAAGACTAACAAGGGCGCCGGTGCGAGCCAGCCGGCACCGAGTTCGATCCGTGCTCAGGACGGGCCACCTTCACCTAAGGATATCTCGAGGAGGGTGCATGTGGCGGGTAGGGCGATTCTACCGCCAAATATGCTGAATGCTGCAATCGGTGCTATGCGGAGTCTGCACGACAGTGTTCTTTCTTTGGAGAAGCGGCGTCTCAGAGAGAAGGATGTGGCATACCCGGTTTTCGTGGCCAAGGTGCCAGAGGGCAAGGGCTTTGTGGATGGTGACATCGGGGGTACGATCGTCCTGCGGTTTGATGACATCTTTGCTATGTTTAACCTTCATCCGCTGCACTACACCTTCGTTCGGTTGTTTTCGCTGAGTATGGAGATGCGGATCATTAGAGACAAGATCCCGGACACCGTGATAGTCGACCCCTTCTACATGCGTGCCAAGCACTTGAGCAGCGCTGGGGACCGCCAAGTTGCGAGTTCACACCTCGAAGGTGTCATTCTGGCAAACCCAGATAAGGATAACTTCCTTGTGGCTTACTTTCCCGAGTAAGTCATCCCTTAACCGCCCCGTAACATATGATTTCTTAGATTTTGATCATTCTTTTTTTTCTAACATTCCGTGTTCTGTGCAGTGACACACATTGCACACTCATCCTCTTAAGCCCGAAATATTCCATGGCCACGTATTTAGACCCGAACCGTAACTCCAAGATAGACTACACAAATGTCAAGAAAGTTCTTGATGATGTTCTCCCCGCCTACGCCAAATCTGGAGGCACCTTCACCAGGGCAGTTCGTAAGTACGGCAAGCACATGTTCTCACACAATACGAAGTTCTGCTGTGTCAAGCAGCCGCCTGGCGGTCAAAAGGATGCCTACTACGGCCTCCATCACATGCAGGCGATCATAAGGGACCATCATCAACTTCTGCTACCAGATAATCTCAAAGATTGGGCCGCGAGCTTGTCGGCAGTCCAGGACGCGGACCTCAGACAAGAATTCTTTCGCATCCAGTCAGAGTTTGCGGACATCATCCATCAAGATGTCCTTCATACCTCGGGGCAGTTCTTCCTCAGATATCAACCGTCCAACAGTGAGATAGATGAAATGCTACAAATGCAGGGTGACAACGACCGCGATTTCATGACCATCACGACAGACGGCGGCTTCATCCACGTTCCTGTCCGATGAGTCGAGTTGAAAGTAGTGATGTGTAGTTCTGAAACATTGATTGGCTCATGTTGTAATTATACTTTAATGAATTCGTATGTCTCTTTGGTTTGGACAGTCGTTCAACTTAGATGTAATCGATGCTATTTATTAGTAGGACCATGAATCGTGCTATTGATGTCTTGCTTTTCTCTTCCGATCCTTTTGTTGCATACTTACATATTGCTTATGTATTGTCTGTTGTTTGGCTTGTGCATAGAGATGCCGTCGTATGTCGTGTACAAGGGTAAGGTTCCCGGAGTCTACGACAACTGGGAGGAGTGTCGGAGACAGGTTCACCGTTTCAGCGGTAACAGTTACAAAGGTTACACCACTAGGGCGGAGGCCGAATGTAGATACGCCCGCTATCTAGAGGGAGAGAGGAGGGAGCGTTGGAGGAACCTGATGAAGACCAGTTTGATCGCGATGATGCTCACCGTGATGACCACATCTCTCTTCTATGTGATGGTAGTTTAGATGATCGATATCGACTTGTAATGTGAAGGCAAACTCGATACTCGCGGTCTTGAGACTTGTAATGTTTTATCTTTGTTCGGTCTTTTGAATTCGGAGAGTAATATGATGAATTGTATTCGGAGACTAATCTTCTATTGTATTTGATGAATCTGATGTTGCTGTGCGCTGCTGTCTATATTCTTTCCAATAATATATTTTGTAACCTGTGCAAAAATCAGAAAAGCAAAAAAATAAAACCTAATATTCATACTAATGGCGCACCACACAAGACACTAATGGCGCACTGTGATCATCACACTAATGGCGCATTAACTGCTGGTGCGCCATTAGAATGCCAAAGCACATGGGTACATATGGCCCCCTGGGAGGCATTCTAATGGCGCACTGCAGGCTATACTAATGGCGCACTACATGGTGCGCCATTAGAACACCAGATACTAATGGCGCACCGGTGGTGCGCCATTAGAATTTAATTCTAATGGCGTGATGCCAGTGGTGCACCGGTAGTGCGCCATTAGAAGGCAAATTCGGTGCGCCACTAGCATGCCTTTTCCTAGTAGTGTTATTCTTGTTCTAGGTAAAGGGAACGTTAAGTGTGTGTAGAGTTGTATCGGTGGTCGATAGAACTTGAAGGTAATATTAATTCTACCTTTATCTCCTTGCTGGGTGTCGGTGGAAATGACACCTATGGGGCACAGGGAATCCCTTCTACGGTTGGCGGGCGCGGGGTTGTGGAAACAGCGGGTTTAGAAGATCAACACGGGGGAGTTTATCCAGGTTCGGGCCGCAAGTGATGCGCAATACCCTACTCCTACTGGTTTGTGTTTATCTGGTGTTCTTGGACTAGCTACAAAGCATGCAGGGTCCAAAAAGTCTGAATCCTTCTCTAGTATGCCTCGGGCCTCCTTTTATAGCCAAAGGGGTCGCCACAGTGGCACACAAGAGGTGGAAAGTTGTACTGTATACAAGTCTATCGCCTGGTACCGTAGGACAAATGCATTTAATGCGCTGCTGACGTGCCCCCTCACTTTATCAGGGACGACAAGGAAGCTCGTCTCGTCCGTCGCCGCCGCACTGACGCGTGTCCAAGCTGACTAGGCGTGCAGCGCCACGCTGGCTGGCTGGTTGCTGAGTTGGTGTGGTGGCGGAGTCTTCACGAAGATCTGCATGCCACCAAGCAGGTGCTTGCTGAGTTGGCCTGGAAGCTGCACGTCGCCACGTAGGTGCCTGCCTCGCTGGCGGGTTGACCGCTGTGTTGGAACGACGGTGGTGCCTTGGCAGGTGGGGGCCTGGCTGCGGCCCCGCAGATGTCCCGGAAAGGGTCTTGCCGGGGTCTCATAGGTGTCCCCGGAAAGGGTCTTGCCGGGGGTCTCGTGAGCGTCCCCGGCAAGGATCTTGCCGGGTTTTTTTTTCATTTCCTGGTTCTCATCTAGTCTTGTATGTTCTTGGTCTTTACAAAGATCTGCATGCCACCATGCAGGCACCTCCCAAGCCTTGGTTCCAATGTTGTTGACGGTGTCGGAACTCTTAGTCTCAAGGGTGGCGGATCTGCTGGTGTTGGGCAAGTTGCCCCGGCAAGACTCTTGCCGGGGCTACATAAGCTCCCCCGGCAAGGCTCTTGCCGGGGAAAGCCCACCCTGTCCCTCTGCTTCTCGCGCCTTCGGCTTGGTGCTGCTCTGGTGGTCTTGTGTCTTCGCTTCCTCTGCCTTGCCAAGCGTGGCCACAGGCGTGTGGAAGCGACTGCCCGTGCACAAATAAAGGGGTACAAAAAGGACCCCTACTTTTGTACACCAACAGGAGCCCCCGGGCTTGGGCCACATATAAGCGCGGAGCGTTATTGGGATACGCCCAGAACGGTGCGCGGGTACGCGTGGCAGAGCTATACCGCAGTAACCCCTCGCCAGTTGCGCTTCCCCATGACCTGCATTGAATGCGTGACGTGTTGGAAATATGCCCTAGAGGCAATAATAAATTGGTTATTATTATATTTCCTTGTTCATGATAATCGTTTATTATCCATGCTAGAATTGTATTGATAGGAAACTCAGATACATGTGTGGATACATAGACAACACCATGTCCCTAGTAAGCCTCTAGTTGACTAGCTCGTTGATCAATAGATGGTTACGATTTCCTGACCATGGACATTGGATGTTGTTGATAATAGGATCACGTCATTAGGAGAATGATGTGATGGACAAGACCCAATCCTAAGGCTAGCACAAGATCGTGTAGTTCGTATGCTAAAGCTTTTCTAATGTCAAGTATCATTTCCTTAGACCATGAGATTGTGCAACTCCTGGATGCCGTAGGAGTGCTTTGTGTGCGCCAAACGTCACAACGTAACTGGGTGGCTATAAAGGTGCACTATGGGTATCTCCGAAAGTGTCTGTTGGGTTGGCACGAATCGAGACTGGGATTTGTCACTCCGTGTAAACGGAGAGGTATCTCTGGGCCCACTCGGTAGGACATCATCATAATGTGCACAATGTGACCAAGGAGTTGATCACGGGATCATGTGTTACGGAACGAGTAAAGAGACTTGCCGGTAACGAGATTGAACAAGGTATCGGGATACCAACGATCGAATCTCGGGCAAGTATCATACCGATAGACAAAGGGAATTGTATACGGGATTGATTGAATCCTTGACATCGTGGTTCATCCGATGAGATCATCGTGGAGCATGTGGGAGCCAACATGGGTATCCAGATCCCGCTGTTGGTTATTGACCGGAGAGTTGTCTCGGCCATGTCTGCATAACTCCCGAACCCGTAGGGTCTACACACTTAAGGTTCGATGACGCTAGGGTTATAGGGAAAGTATGTACGCGGTTACTGAATGTTGTTCAGAGTCCCGGATGAGATCCCGGACATCACGAGGAGTTCCGGAATGGTCCGGAGGTAAAGATTTATATATGGGAAGTCCCATTTTGGTCATCGGAAAAGTTTCGGGTGCTATCGGTAACGTACCGGGACCACCGGGAGGGTCCCGGGGGTACATCAGGTGGGGCCACCAGCCCCGGAGGCATACATGGGCCTATAGTGGGAAGGGACCAGCCCCTAGGTGGGCTGGGGCGCCTCCCACCAAGGCCCAAGGCGCCTCCAAGAGGGGAAGGGGGCAAACCCTAGGGCAGATGGGCCCTAAGGCCCACCCCAGGTGCGCCTCCCCCTCTCCCCCTTGTGGCCGCCACCCTAGATGGGATCTAGGGCCGCCGCACCCTCACCTCCCCCTATATATACTTGAGGTATGGGGGCTGCCCAACATACAATTTGATCTCTCTCTTGGCGCAGCCCTACCTCTCTCCCTCCTCGTCTCTTGTAGTGCTTGCCGAAGCCCTGCTGGAGTCCCACGCTCCACCACCACCACCACGCCGTCGTGCTGCTGCTGGACGGAGTCTTCCCAACCTCTCCTTCTTCCCTTGCTGGATCAAGGCGTGGGAGATGTCACCGGGCTGCACGTGTGTTGAACGCGGAGGCGCCGTTGTTCGGCGCTTAGATCAGAATCAACAGCGATCTGAATCGCTGCGAGTACGACTCCTTCATCCGCGTTCTTGCAACGCTTCCGCTTAGCGATCTACAAGGGTATGCAGATGCACTCTCCTTCCCCTCATTGCTAGATTACTCCATAGATTGATCTTGGTGATGCGTAGAAAATTTTAAATTTCTGCTACGATCCCCAACAGTGGCATCATGAGCTAGGTCTATGCGTAGTTTCTATGCACGAGTAGAACACAAGTTGTTGTGGGCGTCGATTTTGTCAATTTGCTTGCCGTTACTAGTCTTATCTTGATTCGGCGGCATTGTGGGATGAAGCGGCCCGGACCGACCTTACACGTACGCTTACGTGAGACTGGTTCCACCGACTGACATGCACTAGTTGCATAAGGTGGCTAGCGGGTGTTTGTCTCTCCCACTTTAGTCGGATCGGATTCGATGAAAAGGGTCCTTATGAAGGGTAAATAGAAATTGGCATATCACGTTGTGGTTTTGGCGTAGGTAAGAAACATTCTTGCTAGAAACCTATAGCAGCCATGTAAAAAAACTTGCAACAACAATTAGAGGATGTCTAACTTGTTTTTGTAGCATATGCCTTGTGATGTGATATGGCCAAAAGGATGTGATGAATGATATATGTGATGTATGAGATTGATCATGTTCTTGTAATAGGTATCACGACTTGCATGTCGATGAGTATGACAAGCAGCAGGAGCCATATGAGTTGTCTTAATTTATTTATGATCATGTTCTTGTAATAGTAGTAGAAGTAATAGATGATGGGACAACTTCAAGAAGACATGATGATGGAGATCATGATGATGGAGATCATGGTGTCATGCTGGTGACAACGATGATCATGGAGCCCCGAAGATGGAGATCAAAAGGAGCAAATGATATTGGCCATATCGTGTCACTATTTGATTGCATGTGATGTTTATCATGTTTTACATCTTATTTGCTTAGAACGATGGTAGCTTAAATAAGATGATCCCTCGTAATAATTTCAAGAAAGTGTTACCCCTAACTGTGCACCATTGCAAAGGTTCGTTGTTTCGAAGCACCACGTGATGATCGGGTGTGATAGATTCTAACGTTCGAATACAACGGGTGTAAGCCAGATTTACACACGCAATACACTTAGGTTGACTTGACGAGCCTAGCATGTACAGACATGGCCTCGGAACACGGAAGACCGAAAGGTCGAGCATGATTCGTATAGAAGATATGATCAACATGAAGATGTTCACCGATGTTGACTAGTCTGTCTCACGTGATGATCGGACACGGCCTAGTTGACTCGGATCATGTTTCACTTAGATGACTGGAGGGATGTCTATCTGAGTGGGAGTTCATTAAATAATTTGATTAGATGAACTTAATTATCATGAACATAGTCTAAATTGTCTTTGCAAATATGTTCACGTTGTAGCTCCCTGGTTCAATACATTCCTAGAGAAAGACCAAGTTGAAAGATATTGTAAGCAATGATGCGGACTGGGTCCATAGTCCGAGGAGTGTCCTCACTGCTACACAGAAGGCTTACGTCTTTGATGCACCGCTCGATGTGCGAACCCCTACAACGTCGTCTATGGATGTTGTGAACACCTGAAGATACATCCTGATGACTACTTGATAGTTTAGTGCACCATACTTTACGGCTTAGAATCGGGATTCCAATGACGTTTTGAACGCCAGAAGACATATGAGATGTTCCAAGAGCTGAAATTGGGATTTTAGGCTCATGCCCGTGTTGAGAGGTATGAGACCTTTGACAAGTTCTTTTGCCAACAAGATGGAGGAGAATAGCTCAGCTAGTGAGCATGTGCTCAGAATGTCTGGGTGCTACAATCACTTAAATCAAGTGGGAGTTAAACTTCCAGATAAGATAGTGATTGATAGAGTTCTCTAGCCACTATCACTAAGCTACTAGATCTTCGTGATGAACTATGACATGCAAGGGATGGAGTTGATCCCGGAGCTGTTCGCGGTGCTTAAGACCGCAAAAGGTAGAAATCAAGGAGCACCAAGTGTTGATGGTTTAACGAGACCACTGGTTTCAAGAAGGGCAAGGGCTAGAAGGGAAACTTCATGGATGGCAAACCAGTTGCCACTCCAGTGAAGGAACCCACGGTTGAACCCAAACCCGAGACTAAGTGCTTCTATTGTAAGGGGAACGGTCACTGCTAGCGGAATTTCCCCAAATGCATGGTAGATAAGAAGGCTGGCAACTTCAACAAAATATATACGTGTTATTAATGTGTACCTTACTAGTACTCCTGGTAGCACCTGGGTATTGGATACTGGTTCAGTTGCTATTATTGTTGACTTGAAGCAAAAGCTACAGACTAAACGAAGACTGGCTAAGGGCGAGGTGACGATGTGTGTTGGAAGTGTTTCCAAAGTTGATGAGATCACCATCGCACACTCCATCTACCTTCGGGATTAGTATTGAACCTAGATAAATTTTATCAGGTGTCTACGTTGAGCATGAATATGATTAGATCATGTTCATTGCAATATGGTTATTCATTTAAGTTACAGAATAATGATTATTCTGTTTACATGAATAATACCTTTCATGGTCATGCACCCTATGTGAATGGTTCATTGAATCTTGGTCGTGGTAATACACATGTTCACGCCAAAAGATGTAGAGTTAATAATGATAGTACCACTTTCTTGTGGCACTACCGCTTAGGTCATATTGGCGTAAGATGCATGAAGAAACTCTGTATCGATGGATGTTTGGAGTCACTTGATTTTGAATCGCTTGACACATGCGAGCCATGCCTCATGGGCAGGATGACTAAGACCCCGTTTTCAGGTACAATGAAACAGGCAACTGACTTGTTGGAAATCATGCATGCTGATGCGTGTGATCCAATGAGAATTGAAGCGTGCGGTGGATATCGCTATTTTCTCATCTTCACTGACAATTTGGGTAGATATAGGTATATTTACTTAATGAAGCACAAGTCTGAAACGTTTGAAAAGTTCAAGCGATTTCAGAGTGAAGTTAAGAATCATCATAACAAGAAGATCATGTTCCTACGATCTGATCAAAGAGGATTTTCTGAGTTATGAGTTTGGCAATCACTTAAGATATTGTGGAATTGTTTCACAGTTGAAGCCACCTGGAACATCACAGGTGTGTCCGGACATCGTAATCGAACCTTATGAGATATGGTGCGATCTATGATGTCTCTTACTGATCTACCGCTATTATTTTGAGGTTATGCATTAGAGACAGCTACATTCACTTTAGATAGGACACCATATAAGTCCGTTGAGACGACGTCATATGAACATTGGTTTGGCAAGAAACCAAAGTTGTCATTTCTTAATGTTTGGGGCTGCGATGCTTAAGGCTTCAGCTGGAGAAGCTCGAACCCAAAAGCGGACAAACACATCTTCATAGGATACCCAAAGGTGACAGTTGGGTATACCTTCTACCTCAGATCCGAGGGCAAATTGTTTTTCGCTAAGAACGGGTCCGTTCTCGAGAAGGAGTTTCTCTCGAAAGAATTGAGTGGGAGGAAGATAGAACTTGAGGAGGTCGTCGAACCTTTACTTCAACCAGAAAGTGATGCAACACAGAAAGATGTTTTCTGTGGCGCCTACGTCTGTTGAATAGGAAGTTAATGATAGTGATCATGAAGCTTCGGATCAAGTTGCTATCGAACCTCATAGGTCCACAAGGATATGTACTACTCCTGAGTGGTACGGTAATCCTGTCTTAAATATCATGTTGTTAGACAACAATGAACCTATGAGCTATGGAGAAGCGATGGTGGGCCTGTATTCCGACAAATGGTTAGAAGCCATGAAATCCGAGATAGGATCCATGTATCAGAACAAAGTATGGATTTTGGTGGACTTGCCCGATGATCGGCAAGCCATTGAGATAAATGGATCTTTAAGAAGAAGACGGACGTGGGCGGTAATGTTACCGTCTATGAAGCTCGACTTGTGGGAAAGAGTCTTTTCACAAGTTCAAGGAGTTGACTACGATGCGAATTTCTCACCCGTAGCGATGCTTAAGTCCGTCGGAATCATGTTAGCATTAGCTGTATTTTTCGATTATGAAATCTGACAGATGGATGTCAAAATAAGTTTTCTTACCAGTTTTTGTAAGAAAAAAGTTGTATGTGATACAATAAAAGGTTTTGTCGATCCTAAGGATGCTAAAAGGTATGCTGGCTCCAGCAATCCTTCTATGGACTAGAGCAAGCATCTCGGAGACGGAATATATGCTTTGATGGAGTGATCAAAGCTTTTAGGTTTATACAATGTTTGCTAGAAAATTGTATTTACAAGAAAGTGAGTGGGAGCACTTCAACATTTCTGATAAGTATATGTGGATGACATATTGTTGATCCGAAATAATGTAGAATTTCTGAAAGCATAAACGGTTGTTTGAAGAGTGATTTTCAAAGGAAGACCTGGATAAAGCTGCTTACATATTGGACATCAAGATCTATAGAGATAGATCAAAACGCCCGATGATACTTTCAAAGAATGCACACCTTGACATGTTTATGAAGGAGTTCAAAATAGATCAGTCAAAGAGGGGTTCTTACCTGAGTTGTAAGGTGTGAAGTTGAGTAAGACTCAAAGATTGACCACGGCAGAAGAAAGAGGAAGGACGAAGGTCGTCCCCTATGCTTTTGTCATAGGCTCTATACGGTATGCCATGCTGAGTACCGCACCAGATGTGTGCCTTGCCACATGTCTGGCAAGAGGGTACAAAGGTGATCTAGGAGTGGATCACCAGATAGCGGTCAAAATTATCCTTAGAGGAATAAGGAAATGTTTCTCGGATATGGAGGTGATGAAGAGTTCGACGTAAAGAGTTACGTCGATGCAAGCTTAACACCTATCCGGATTGCTCTGAGTAGAGATACCGGATACGTATAATGGAGCAACAATTTGGAATAGCTCCAAGTGGAACGTGGTAGCAGCATCTACGATATGACATAAAGTTTTGCGAAATACATAGGGATCTGAATATGGCAAGACTCGTTGACTACAACCTCTCTCACAAGCATAACATGATCAAACCCAGAACTCATTGAGTGTTAATCACATAGTGATGTGAACTAGATTATTGAGTCTAGTAAACTCTTTGGATGTTGGTCACATGGCGATGTGACCTGTGAGTGTTAATCACATGGCGATGTTAACTAGATTATTGACTCTAGTGCATGTGGGAGACTGTTGGAAATATGCCCTAGAGGCAATAATAAATTGGTTATTATTATATTTCCTTGTTCATGATAATCGTTTATTATCCATGCTAGAATTGTATTGATAGGAAACTCAGATACATGTGTGGATACATAGACAACACCATGTCCCTAGTAAGCCTCTAGTTGACTAGCTCGTTGATCAATAGATGGTTACGGTTTCCTGACCATGGACATTGGATGTCGTTGATAACGGGATCACATCATTAGGAGAATGATGTGATGGACAAGACCCAATCCTAAGGCTAGCACAAGATCGTGTAGTTCGTATGCTAAAGCTTTTCTAATGTCAAGTATCATTTTCTTAGACCATGAGATTGTGCAACTCTTGGATGCCGTGGGAGTGCTTTGGGTGCGCCAAACGTCACAACGTAACTGGGTGGCTATAAAGGTGCACTATGGGTATCTCCGAAAGTGTCTGTTGGGTTGGCACGAATCGAGACTGGGATTTGTCACTCCGTGTAAACGGAGAGGTATCTCTAGGCCCACTCGGTAGGACATCATCATAATGTGCACAATGTGACCAAGGAGTTGATCACGGGATGATGTGTTACGGAACGAGTAAAGAGACTTGCCGGTAACGAGATTGAACAAGGTATCGGGATACCGACGATCGAATCTCAGGCAAGTATCATACCGATAGACAAAGGGAATTGTATACGGGATTGATTGAATCCTTGACATCGTGGTTCATCCGATGAGATCATCGTGGAGCATGTGGGAGCCAACATGGGTATCCAGATCCCGCTGTTGGTTATTGACCGAAGAGTTGTCTCGGCCATGTCTGCATAACTCCCGAACCCGTAGGGTCTACACACTTAAGGTTCGATGACGCTAGGGTTATAGGGAAAGTATGTACGTGGTTACCAATGTTGTTCGGAGTCCCGGATGAGATCCCGGACGTCATGAGGAGTTCCGGAGGTAAAGATTTATATATGGGAAGTCCCGTTTTGGTCACCGGAAAAGTTTCGGGTGCTATCGGTAACGTACCGGGACCACCGGGAGGGTCCCGGGGGTACATCAGGTGGGGCCACCAGCCCCGGAGGCATACATGGGCCTATAGTGGGAAGGGACCAGCCCCTAGGTGGGCCGGGGCGCCTCCCACCAAGGCCCAAGGCGCCTCCAAGAGGGGAAGGGGGCAAACCCTAGGGCAGATGGGCCCTAAGGCCCACCCCAGGTGCGCCTCCCCCTCTCCCCCTTGTGGCCGCCACCCTAGATGGGATCTAGGGCTGCCGCAGCCCTTGGGGTGGGAACCCTAGAGGGGGCGCAGCCCCCTCCCCTCCCCCTATATATACTTGAGGTATGGGGGCTGCCCAACATACGATTTGATCTCTCTCTTGGGACAGCCCTACCTCTCTCCCTCCTCGTCTCTCGTAGTGCTTGGCGAAGCCCTGCTGGAGTCCCGCGCTCCTCCACCACCACCATGCCGTCGTGCTGCTGCTGGACGGAGTCTTCCCAACCTCTCCTTCTTCCCTTGCTGGATCAAGGCGTGGGAGACTTCACCGGGCTGCACGTGTGTTGAACGCGGAGGCGCCGTTGTTCGGCGCTTAGATCGGAATCAACCGCGATCTGAATCGCTGCGAGTATGACTCCTTCATCCGCGTTCTTGCAACGCTTCCGCTTAGCGATCTACAAGGGTATGTAGATGCACTCTCCTTCCCCTCGTTGCTAGATTACTCCATAGATTGATCTTGGTGATGCGTAGAAAATTTTAAATTTCTGCTATGATCCCCAACATGACGTGGGAGCGTGCGTGGGGCGGTTGCAGCACGCTTGCGTCACGTCGTGGTAAATAGTAAAGAGGCGGCCCACGCCTTCCCCATAAAAAGGGAAAACCGCTGGCGCACTGCTCATTTACCCCTGTGCCTTTCCTAATCTCGGAACCGTCGCTCCCTTCTTCTTCTTCCAGCTCTTGCCTTTGCTCGCCACTGCTGCACTCTTATTGCCCTTAATCCTCCATCCCCTCTCGGTCGCTATGGCGCCCAAGACAGGCAAAGGCAAGGGGGTGGCCAAGGATGCCTGGAAGAAGGAGGTGCCAAAGAGCGAGTTGGCGGTGCTTCGGACGCAGCACGCCTACTTCCCCTCGACGGTCGATGCGGTCCATCTTAGGGACTACTTCAAGCCCCTGTGGGGGAGAAAGATGATGGGGCACCCTACCACGCGCATCGTCCCTGCCGATTTCTCCGAGGCCGGCCCAAATCGGTACCCCTTCTTCGTTGACTACTTCTCTGGCGGGCTCTACCCCCCTTTCTCTGACTTCTTCAACGACGTCATGCACACCTACGGCTTCCATCTTCTATATCTTACGCAGAATGCCATGGCGTGCATGGTGTTCTTCGCCCATCTCTGTGAGGGCTTCACCGGAGTGCTCCCTAGCACGATGCTCTTCGCCACTACTTCTACCCTTGCATCCAGTCAGGGGGCGCCATCCACTACAAAAAAATACACTTCCGTGATGATACGTGTTTGTCACAGTAGGTCGCGTTTTTTGTCATGCATGTACATCCATGACAAATTTATGACAGAATCAAGATAGTCATACCTGTGCTGTCGTAGAAGTGTTCCATGACATTACCAAAATTATCATCACGGAAGTGTCCACTTCCATGACGATAAATCATGCGTCACAGAAGTGCTTTCGTCAAGGGTGACCGACACGTGGCATCCACCATAACGGAACGCCGTTAAGCTATCGGGTCGGGTTTTGGATCCGATAACCCGTTAACAGCCCCGACCAATGGGAAATTTCCACGTGTAAAATTCTTATTGGCCGGACGAAACACGTGTCAGCTTGTCAGTGGGTCAGATAGACGCCTATGATACGTCGACACGTGGCACGGCCCAGCAGAGGCCCATTCCTGTGAAAAGGCCGACCCGTTTGACTTAGTCAAAAGGTGGCGGGCCGGCCCATGGAAAGCCTGTTAACGGCCTGTTCGCATATAGCCCATTTACAGCCCGCTAACCCAAGGCCCGTTACACCCTATCCGAATTAGGCCCAGTAGCGTCATCTGGGCCATCCAATATGATTCCAGCCCGTTTTCACTTCTGGCCCATGTATGGCCCATGACGTCTTTCGGCCCATATGAGGCCCTATGTAACTCTTGGCCTATTAACGGCCTGTGGTGAAACTGGCCCGTAATGAACAATGTATCACTTTATACCCATTAACGACCCGTTATTCCGTTGGGCCGTTTCCAGTCCATGTTATCTTTCGGCCTTCTCAGAGCCGATTTATTCTTGGGCTCATTTCCAGTATTCGTTTACTTACGACCCGTTACTGTCATTTTCTGCTTGTGGGCCAAATTCAGCCCATGATTACAGTCGGCCCGTTTGTGGTCCGTTAATACGTTGTGCCGTTTTCATAGCGTCATCAAATACGGCCTATTAACAATGGCCCCCATGAATGGACGATTCCAACTCTAGCCCGTTTACGGCCATAATGCGGCCTGTTATTGGCCCATGTTTGGCCAATTGATCATACGGCCCGTATAAGGCCCATTGATGATACGACCCGTAGAAGGCCCATTGTTTCTACGGCCCGTAGAAGGACCACTGTTTCTACGGCCCGTAGAAGGCCCAGTGTCACTACAGTAAATATTAGCCCATGGTTATTATGGCCTAGTTTTAAAAAATAGGGTATTGCGGCCACTAGTTAACCGCGAAAAAAGAACTGCAATGACTACAAGCAAACAAATAAACAAGACAACAAGGAAATAAATAAGCAAGCAACTAACGCTAGGCTATCACGACTATTACACATATTACATCCACTGGGCATCAAAGTTCGCCACCAGTGCAAATATAGGGAACAAAGCAGCATATCATATACACTGGCCGTTAGAATTGGCCACCAGTGCAAATAAACGCGGCAGCAAAACAAGAGCATAACTGAAACAACTTTAGAAGAGCTCAAGAAACGTTATCCTGGGTATCCACCATGCTGGCAATAAGCTTAGCAAGCTGATTAGCTTTGTCCTGTTTGGCGCTAAAATCCTCCAACACTTGCTGTTGCACCGGAAAGTATGCATCTGAATGCTCCAGGGACTTCCGCAGTCCTTCCGCTTCTTGTCGCAGCACAGCTGAACGATGTCTTTCAGCTTATAGTTGAGACTCAAGAAACCGAACTGATTCAGATAGTGAGTTTGAATAGCTTGTGCAAGTGGTAGTGGCCAGTAACTCCAACACTAAACCAAGACAGGATGTGTCACTATCCTGAACCTTATCTGCATTACTTCCTTTACCGTTGCTTAATAAGGCACTCTTCCCCAATATTCTGTCAGCATTCTAAAAGAAGAAACAAGCAGACACATAACAAGTTTAGCATGTACTAGTATATGAAACTCATTTCGGTGAACCAGTTCATTAGTAAGGTGGACAGGATTAAACTACCAAGTCTTCTATTGCCAAGTACTAGTACATAATAAAAGCATCAAACAAACATATATCTATGTCCTATGGTAGCAATGGAATCTTAAATTAGAATAGTTGTTCTTCAGGTTTAGGAACTTGTTCTACATGAACATAGTACAGTAAGACGCAAGAATATAATACTTAAAAATAGAAAATAAGCTCATAGACCTTACCACATTCTTCATTCGGGACCAGTACAGAACAAGGCGTTCCCAGTCATCGTCCAGTAAATGTGTCTCAGGAGAACGTAAGGGAATTTGATGAGTTTCTTTGCCAGTGAAGTACATTTTCTTCAGGTAATTCCGATACTGCCACTAAGCATTCTTGAAGATAGCAGAGGTATTAGCACAGGTTACCTCATCCCGAGTTTCCAAATCGGTCCTTCTCTATAGAGAAAAATGGGAAAACTTGCTGTATTATAACCATCATGGAGGTAGGATGTATGGGACGAAGCAAAGTAATTGCCATGAATAACATTACTTACACATAACTCCTGGAAAAACACCTGCAACTGGCATTTTCCTTCATCTTCTGTATAATATTTCCAAGATGGGAAGATACGCACATATGATTTAACAACATCAAATGTGATAGATGCTAAACTACGACTAGCTGGTTGTGCTTCCTCCACAGGAATAGGCGTACTAACTGGTGGAGTTGGGGTTCGTCGTGATAGTACTGGTCCTTTGGGCACTGGAGCTGCCTTACTAACTGCTCTTGTTTGGGAGCTCTGTGGTGGAGATGGTGCTGTGTCAACAGGAACTGAGTTACTATCGGCTGGGGTTGGGGTTAGATTGGGTGAAGCTGGTTCTTTGTCCATCGTAGTAGGGGTACAATCTGCGAGAGTTTGGGTTATGTGTGGTAGGGCTGGTTCTTGTGCATGTACAACCGGGGTGCTATCTCCACCAAGAGGTAGCACTGTTTTATTTGAAGACCGTGTTTTTAGTCCTCTAGATACTGGCATCACCCGCTCCAATTCAAATGGATGATAAACAGGAAACATAGTTGAATGTACAGACATTGTATGAGAGACAGATGCAATAGATAGTGTGGAAAAAAGAGGGCATGAAATAGTTGACATGTATATTGTTTAACTAAAATGGATAGCATGACATAATTTCACATATATGATGTCTATCTAAACTGGATAGCATAGCATAACATAATTCAAAGATATGATGAATAACTAAACAGGATCGCATGACATAATTCACCTACATGTTATCTAAGTAATCAGGATCGCATCATTTAATTCACATATGTGATTTATATGCTATACAGAGGGCATTCGACATGATGTCTGAACTAAGAACATGGTGTTGAATATTGTGTATATGATGTCTAAACGATGCAATGCAAGACACCGTATGCATGATATGAGCAGTACAACCGTGCCAAGTTAGAGCATACACCTCAATGGGGGAATAGGACTGGTCATCTGTCTCTGAATCCATCTCTGAGGAGCTATCAGGACCCAACAAGAGATCTGCTTCGACAGGTAGCACTGTCTGCTCCGAAAGCCTTGTTTTCACTCCAGATTTTTCCATCTCCCACCCAAATGGCTGATTCACAGGAAGAGTAGTTTAATGTACAAACATTGTTGACAAATGGAAATGTAATGAAGAAAAGGATGGGCAAGATATCATTCAAATATATGATGCCTGGTTAAACAGGATGGCATTGCACATTTCACATATATTATGGCTGGCTAAAAGACACGAGACTGCATAATTCCCATATATGATATAGAAACTAAATAGGTGGCATTACAGAACATGTCTAAACTAAGCAGATGACATATATGATGTCAAAAGTAGGCACTGCAAGGCAACATATGCATGATATGACTAACATCATCATACCAAGGTAGAGAAAACACCTTGGGGGGTAAATAGGAGTGGTCAGCGGCATCCGAATCTGCCTCAGAACAGATATCTTCCTCTGGATTACAATCTGGAGAGGGGTCGAGAGGGTTTGCCATTGAACCCACCATGGAGCGATGTCTGCATGACATTGTATTGCCGCGCAAAACTCTTCTCTTTTTCTCTACATGTTCAGCATGACTGTGTACAATATCTAACATGCATACGAAAAAAATATGGTGAGATTATGTAAGGAGAACATGCAGAAATTTAGAGTGATGGTAACA
The DNA here is from genome assembly GCF_003073215.2 of Triticum urartu. NCBI lineage: Eukaryota > Viridiplantae > Streptophyta > Magnoliopsida > Poales > Poaceae > Triticum > Triticum urartu. Next base: position 357,114,914 of record NC_053026.1, read on the forward strand.
ACTAGTGGATCGATGTTTTTCCATTGAACCAAAATAGCCCTAATGGATCGACGTGAATGTGTAGTAATAAGTGATGCAACAAGTGTACAACCTCTTTGCCGTAGCCGTGTCGACCTCAACATCATTGGGTTGGTCGCTGAAGCAGTTGAGGCAGAGGTGGCTGTCGGAGGTGTGGAGGAAGATCTGAGGAATCTGTAGACGGCGTCCAGGGCACTGCTATATTGTGATGGATCGTTCTATCGTTGGAGCAGCTCCGGTGAGCCGTAAGACATCAAGGCTGAAGCAGCACAAGACAGACATCGTCAATCTCAAGTGGGATTCTAATAGCATCTCCAATAGATGATGTAAAATGGATGTAAAATTAACATCACCAAAAACCACCTGACTACAACAGATGAGGTAAAAACTGTTGACTCTGAACTTAACTGTCGAAACTGAAATTTACTGTGGAATCTGAATGCTACTATCGAAACTGAACGCAATGGTAGCAGAGAGGCACTTGACATGTAGTTTAGGGAGGGCCTGCAGTTCATCTTCAACCTGCACCCCCCTGAGCCGCCAGCCATCACCGACCGAACCGCCGGCCCCAGCGCCGCCTCGCCACCCCGAAACAACTCGCCACCGCCACCCCGGCCAGCCCTCTAGGCCCCCCCCCCCCACCCCAAACCCTAAGATAGATAGTGGGGTACCTCTCCGGCGAGCCCCCGTCCCCGCTGTGGGTGGTTCTTCCTTAACTCCGGCGAGCCCCCCCAACCCCTGAAAATCAACTGACCCAAAAGTCGATTCAGTCGACTGAAGTGTGGCTTAATTGGAGCAGAGCAGCAGCACGAGCGAGGGGGAGAGCAGCAGCAGCAGCTGGGCGAGCAAGTGATCGAGCGAGAGCCGGAGTAGCAGCAGATTCGGCTGGTATGGACGCCGCTGCCGAAGGGGCCTCGCACTGGGGGAGAGCCGCCATGGAGATGTCGCCCGCGGCGCTGGCTTCGAGGTAGCCACTCCATGGGGGTGCGGGATGGAGCACCGTTGGCGCCGGGAGGTCGAGTTAAGGAGAAGGTGCGATGCGATGAGTGTACAACCTCTTTGGTGGCGCCAAGTAGGCCTCGGCTTCGTCCGAGGAGTCGGTGAGGATGCTGCGGTTCCGGTGGAGCAGGTTAAGGCGGCGCTGTGGGGATGGAGCAGCCGCGATAGATGAGGCGATCGTCGGAGCAGCACCTTGGAGGTGGAGGACGGGGCGGCTGAACCGGCGGGATGACGAGATGGACGACTGATCCTCATCCGGGGAGGTGGACGAGGGACGTCGAGCTGTTGCGATGGACGACGTCGTCGGGGAAGAGGCTCCGGCTGGGCAGCGGTGCCGTGGCGGACGGAGGAGGGTGGGGTTTCGCGGCTGGAGCGGAGAGGTCATGGCGGCCTGGGATTTCGAATGGCGAAAAGGGGGCGATGGGAGGGGGTGAAGCATGACTTAGGAACGCGCTTGTCCAAAATGTAGGGTGTGTTACAAAAGTACCCCCCATCGATTTGAACTAGCAGCCCTTTCGGCTCAGGGTTAGAAGGGGGATTTAGCGTGTCGGGATTTGGCAGCTGGGGAGTTTTCGCGCGCGTTGTAATTTCGGGATAGCAAGGCGCAGGTTGTGAAGGCGCCAGTTTTGGGAGCACGATATCTGAATTTCCGGGATATAACAAGACGCGGGTTGAATTTTAGGGACAAGCCTAACGTGTCGTAATATTGTACTTGTGCGTACCAAATCAATTCACACTTCCCTCAACCAAAAAGAAAACGAAAAAAATAAAACTATTCACACCACACAAAGAGAGAGTCTTGCCCCGTTTTACTATACAAATGCTATTCAAAGCTACTCCCTCCTTCCATCTATATAGGGCCTAATGCGTTTTTGATGCTAACTTTGACCAAATATTAGAGTAATGATATATGACATGCAACTTACACAAAGCACACCGTTAAATTCTTCTGTGAAAGGTTCTTTCAATGATATAATTTTCACATTGTGCATGTCATGTACTATTAATCTTGTCAATAGTCAAAGGAGGTCTTAAAAATCTCATTATGCCCTATATAGATGGAAGGAGGGAGTATGAATCCATGTTATGTCCGATTAAATTTTTCGCTTGCTGTATAATGCATGTAACCTACTCATACCAACATTTTAGTGCATTCCAAATTTCTATACTACCACTGCAATTCAAACTAAATTTGAATTCATTTCTCTATTTCAATAAGAATCTACAATCATGATTGTTGCCAACTTCAACCATCATAGTTTCCTTGCTATCCGCCAGATATAAATCAGATGGCCTATAATGCAGGATGGCAGGCACACCATCATCAACAACTCCGTTTTTATAAGAGTAGAGATAAAATATATTAAATGTAGTATACCATGTTCATAATCACACCATGTGTATCACCGTTATATATATTCACACATCCGTCAGTTTGAAACACTATGATAAATTCTTCAAATATCCAAATTCACTTTTTATAATGAAGTATATATGATCTCTATTCGTCTTTTACACCCACACAACCCTCTTATCTTTGTAGCTAGCGCTAACTTTCACTTGTGCACGCACACGCCCGCATCCTTCTCACCCTCCCTCAACATTCTCTAGCTCCATCGCGCAAATTCGTCTTTTCACTTTAGGTCGTTCACCCACGGTGTGTGTAGGCCCCCAGCTCCTTCTTTACGGCACACATCGATCGATATGCCTCTCTAGCCAGGTGTGCCTAGCACAAACACAAGCTTCCCCTCTTCTCTTGTCACCGTCCATGCCTCACTCCCACCACTCTTTTCATCGTTCTCGTACTCGCACACTCCTCCCCCTCGATATAGTATGCCTCTCGTACCACCTCCTACATGCATCCCTCTCTCTCTATCCTTCTCCTCATGCCTCATTTGCTTCTAACACACACATGCATGTATACCGATCGATCTCCCAACATATACCTAGATCGACTTTAACTACCACCCCCATCGATCGACGTACCTCACAAGTTATGTCTCTCCTTTCTCTTACAAAGGGCGATTGATCTTCCTATGTAGTTACGTCTGCTTACCACATCCACATCGTCCCCCCTCATCATTCGTGCATGCCTCCTGACCCGTCTCTCACACGCACGTGCACAGACAACAAGCAGCCATCTCCTCTCTTATTGATATTGCGGGCGTGCCCTCCATTTGTCTAGCAAGCCTATCCCACCATTTGTTAGAAGCAACTCCACTACCACCTCCTCCAACACTCTAGCTCTGTCTCTCTCCCAACCTTATTCATCTCCTACACATATGCATGGATGCCGATCGATCTCCCTTAATACATGAGGCAGATCGATCTCCTTAATACATGAGGTAGGCCTCTCTCCTCCTCCACACATATACCAGCCATTGTACCTCTATAGTTAATTGGGCCTCCCTCTTCCCCCACCACACACTGATAGTCGAGCACTGCAGGTAGGCATCCATGCCACAGAGACAAACTGCACATGTCCCATCTCACGTTCCAGTAGGCCAGCCACTCTATATCTTTAACATGGGCACACACAAATTCGATGGCACTCTTTATCGATCGCGCGCGCGCGCACACACACACACATCATCCCTCTCTTCGATACTATGGACACCTCAAGCCGATGATACCTCCACTCTCTTCTTGTGGATCGCCCCCTCTATATATATGTTATATCCAGGACTCTATTTCACACACATTGCATATGTTAAAATTTTTGATTGACCCCCCCCCACAAAAAAAACTCTCAAGAACCCACACACTATATCTCTCTAGGTTTGTATCTCTCTCACACAACCCCACGTAGGTGGTGTATGTATACAAGAAGAGAATAGGTGCACCGTGCACGTACTCATGCTTCGTGCCCAGCCACACCCGCGCGGGTACACGGTGGAGCTCATTTCTCCGCAGAAGCTGAATTTGTTTTTGAAACATCAAGTGGCCAGAGACTCGAAAACTTATTTGCCCATTAGTGACTTGTCAGGGCGGTGGATTTTAGTTTGTACGATAATGCTGCATCCACCTAAAGTAACGAAAGTTCTTACGTAAGCTTCCTAGTAATTCCCTCTTCCTAGGTGCAACATTACTCCTAACATTTGTAATATCAGTTTGAAACTTGTAATATTGCCGTGTCCTATTCCTGCGTTTTCAAAATCCTGCGAATCAAACAGGTCCTGAGTTGGTGATGATGTTGTGCCTCCCATCTTTCACCAATAGCCGTCGGATCTAGATCTGACGCATACAAACCAAGCTTCTCCATTTTTGCAAAAAGATGCCCGCACTTGTTCCCTATTTACAAACAACTCATTCTCTCTCACAATCAGCCTCATCTCCTCCCCACCACATCTAGGAGTAGAAGGCCGTAGAAAAATCTGGCGCGATGGCCGCTGCTGGAGCCGTCCACCCCCAATCTTGGTGTTCCGTGCAATGCACGGGCATCTACACACGGGAAATTATGTCGAACAGGGCTAGTTGTAAGTAGGCTAGCTCTACAGCCATGATGATAGTGACTGCAGACAGTGAGGCTGACTATGGTATGCCGAACATGGCGCCTATACTCAGGTGTCATATCCGGCGCAGGGTCTTGCCACTTCACTGTGAGGAGCAGCACGTAATAATTTGACCAATGGGTAGTACAGTGCTAGTACTCCTACTACTACATTGGTAGTACTACTACTAGTACTAGTAGCACCACCGTCTGGATTTAGGAGTACTACCACGTCCATCTGGATTTTATTATTTGACTAGCAATATCTAGTAATGCATGTCACCAAAAATGTACTACTCCCTCTGTAAATAAATACATGGTGTTTTATTCCTATCGGCGAGAGAACTGAATGTTTTTTTGCTACTCCTAACTAGAGTACTAATAGGATTACATGCAATGAACTAAACACCGCATGTCATGTTTGGTAGTCTCAAGTCATTGAAAGCATGCACGGCCCACATCTCTCATTGGTTGATATGTCACGAAATAAGAAACAAGGAGGGAGTTAATGCACCGTGCCTAAGTATTTAGGGATTATTTGGTTTTCGTAAGGTGACTTACACAACATTTTTGTTTACATTCATTAACATTTTATTAGTTAAATCAAAGGTCAAAACTTGGTGCAAAATGCAAAGGGGAAGAATAAACAAGTAAACATCAAACTTCTCTCCTTTGGCCCCAACTAGAGGTCCGGTGAGATGACTATACTGCACCGACACGGAGGGGGACGCAGCTTCATTGACTTACGGCAACTGCCTTTGGGTGAATGACACGTGGCCCTAGGGGGTGGCTGGCCCACCTATCATATAGCCAAAGGCAGGTGTAGTAGAGGGCCAAGGAGTAGTACGAAATCCTACGCACCTACGCACGCTAACCAAGGGCTGAGTGATCACTCGAATTGCAAGATCAGTTGACTAGAAGCTACGCTAGACCCATGGAGGCGATGAGCGCGAGCATCAGCAGGCTGTGCCAGATGGTCCACGATGCCGGCCTGCGGCCCGGCATCGAGGAACGTCTCCAGGTAGTATTGCTTGAGGCCGCCAGGGCGAGGGGCCGCTTGGACGACAGCTTCGTCTCCTTGTTCGACGAGGTCCTCGTCGGTTTCCTCGACAAGTTTACCATCGTCAAGAAGCTTGCAGACGACTTTGACGTAAGCCTCCAGCCGACACGCCCAAGCTCTGCGATGCCCGCCACCCTCAACGGCCACTATGGTAACAACCTCTTCGACGCACTGGTGGCCCTGCGACTGCCCGCCGTCGTGCCGGAGAATGTCCACCTCGAGGTCGCGCTCGCCGCATAGCGCCTGGCGCAGCAAGACACCATCGACATAATCACCCACGTCTACACGCAAATCATCCACAAGGACTACTACATGCAAGAGGAGTATGATAGGATGCTGGCCTTCTTGGAGCGCAGGGCAACCTTGGACGGCACTGTTCAGAAGCACGTTGAGCTCGCCGCCAACGCCGCTGCTCCTCACACGTCGGTTGGTGACCCGACACACTAGGGCGTGAGGATGTCGTTGAAAGTTGATGGATCCGTATGTATTTTTATCTTTTCGTCAAATCCATGTAGTAGTATATGATACTACAGTAATTATCTTACCTTTCGCATCAAATTCATAATTTTCGTACGTACTCCATGCATGAACGGTGCCAGAACCAAACTTCTCATTACTCTAGGCAATATCGTTATTTTCTATCTATCGGTCGCGCCATGGAGCAGAACCAAATTTTACAAGTTACGAGTTCAAAAGGAAAAGCCTGCCGTGTTCGCATCGCACCCCCACACGGTTGGTCCGGCACACCGCTCAAGCGGGAATGCGTGCGGTGTTGCATTTTCACTTACAAGTGGGACCACAGTTGAGCAAACCAACTATCGGCAAACCCCCACCCCACCCACCGCGCGATGGCTGAGAAAACAGGAGGGAGAAGAGATGGCTGTAGCACGGACTCAAAGAAAATTGGTGTCGGATGGGACTCGTGTGGGTGGCATGTGCCGTACTGCTAGACGTGAATGCTAGTTATGGCCCATGCCACCCCACTATATCGAGCCTATATCGAGGTACGTAGAACAAATTTCCCGTAGTCCATGCTCATCCCTCCTCTATCTCTCTTTTCAGCCAGCCAACGGATGCGCGGAGCCCATCGTCTGTTTGCTCACATGCGGCCCCACATGTCAGTGAAAATGCAAGAGGACCCACTGAACCTACACATCTTTCACCTCGACGTGCTGGTGATGAAAAACAAATCCAATAAAGATCTTCGGTGGCTGCTTTTGGAGTTACTCAAGAGTAGTAAGATTCTATTTACAGTTTAACCCAAGATGCACATCTCATGGCTTCAACTACCACTCTATTTTCTTTCATGACATGACCTGGATGCTGGATGTCCCACGTGTCGGCAAAAGGAGGAAGAACCCGACCAAATCTTCGGTTCTGCTCTCGGATTAGACTAGTTGTGCTAACTTAAAATTTTTATTGTGTACTCCCTCCGTTCCAAAATACTTGACTTCCATTTGTCCAAAAATGGATGTACCTATATACTAAGACATGTCTAGATACATATATATTTTGACAAATAGAAGGCATGTATTGTGCAACGGAGGGAGTAGAATGGATGCAAGTTTTTGTATTGGGAAGAAGAGTACATCCATATATTGATAGAGCGCAATTTATTAGATGTTCTATCACTTTTAGCTAGCAGAGACGCAAGTTCGAGCCTCCGCAGATCAACAATGAATGCATCGAGAAGGCACTAATCCAACTTACATGAGTAGTAAAATGTATTCTTGTGGTTCTTGTTTTCTTTCGTCTTGCTTTTCTAGTCAAAATTATCGTTGGAGTTCGTGCAAAAACGGAGGTGCATTTGGGGTCGTGCGTTGGAGTTGGCCTTACAAGTGGGACCGCAGTTAAGGAAACCGACTATCGGCAAACCCCCACCTCGCCCGCCGCGCGATGGCTGAAGTTAGAGAAACGACGAGGTTGAAGAGATTGCTCTAGCACGGACTCCAAGAAATAATATGGTGTCAGATGGATGTCGTGGTGGTGGCGTGTGTCGTACTCCTGGACGTGAATGCTTGTTCTGGCCCATGCCACCCTACTACTCCTACTACTTACTCCTACTAGTATATAGTATACTAGTATCAAGGATTCGAGGTGCTGGTTACGTACAACGAACACATTAACATATGGCTACAGTAAAAACACCCGCCCGCCGCGCGAAGCATGTGAAGCTAGTACAAATTTAGAGAAGCGACTCGAAAGCCATTCATACATTTAGTAAGTTTATCACATGCATATCATTTTATTACATACAACATGTCATCAACCCACATCGACAACGAGGATACATTATAAATACTAAAGTTTTCACCACACAACAAATAACAAGCCATGAAATGAACTTCAACTCAACCATTCCACGGCGTTGGAAACGCTTGCTTTGAACCACAAGTGATTCTCTGGGACGGGCCATCCGTTGTCGATCTGGAGACCAACGCAGGACCAATCATCCAGGCTGAAGCGGCCTACTATATCAGTACCAGGGTAGGGAACCACCCAAATGTCCGAGGTATAGACACAGTTGCTTCTCATAAATGTGTCAACAGCAGTTGGATCACCTTTCACCATCATCGGATAGTTTTGTCCAAGGAAGAGCGAGTTTTCTCCAAGACTATCAATTCTGTGCCAGGGAGAAGGAGTTGGCGCTAGCACACTAGTATCCATCCCGAATACCATGCAATGGGTGTTGGAATAGGTCCGGAGAGTGCGACCATGGGAGACACCTACTTCCTTAGTAGTAACATCATCAGTGGGCTGTATACACACAAGAAGAGGTGATCCATCGGAGTTAGTTGCCAGGCGCCACCGAGTATATGGGCGCTGCTCGTGATCATCACCATCGGCATCTCCCCCTTGGTTATAAAAATTTTCAAGTATAGGTGGTGGGATGTTCACAGGACCTTGGAAACACAAGAAGAAGGTTAATTAGTAAAGGGAAACTTGCTAACCCGCATGCATGTGGATGAAACAACTATAATTACGGTGGAAGACAAACGTACCGAAACTACTAGGATGCCATGCAAAAACAGTGCCACGAGTGGTGGCAGCAAACACAAGGCCCTCGTATTGAATTGCATCACAGTACTCATCCGTGTACAGAAACTGATGTTTGAGCAATATCCATCGAGTCGAACCACGAAGGACGGCAACAAGCTTGTCGAAGATAGCAACAACTTGATAGTTGTTGTAATTCCAAGAGAGGTTGGGAACTCGACAAATTGCTATCTTCCGTAGAAGACAATCACCATGATCGTATTTGAACGTGCGTACATTACCGGTGTGTTCAACCTCTGGGCAGTGTGCTGAGATTTTTGGAAGTGGAACCCGGTGATGAGTGTACACATTCACAAGTTCCCACTCGCAGTTGGACCCAATGTAGACAACCCAATCTCCATTTGCGCCCGCCCAAGCCTTGCCCTCAAGCGATGGGATCTCAACATCATACGTATCATTATCAAGCGGCATCAACTGGCACAGGGCGAGGCCTCCGTCGTGCCGGCGCCAGTCATTAGGGTCACGGTGAAGAAGATAGGGGAGATCAAACCGCTCCTTGACTCTTGGGTTCTTTGTAATGATGTTATTAGTTGAGTCGAGAATGGGCTTGAACGAACCTGCCATGCTAGCCGAGGTGATGACGTCGCGCCGATCAATGAGTTCCTCCACCACGTCATCTTTCAGATCGGGGCAAGAATAACAGGGTTGTTTCTGGCCTGTTCCCTCCATGGAGAAGACGATCGAACAATGGCAGAAGAAAGGGTGAAGGGCTGAAGGAAAATGGAGGAGGGAGAGGAAGAGCGTGCGACATCAGTTCCAAATCGAGAGGGAAAGGCGAAGAGTCGATGGACGGTTGCGAGTTTGCCATGGTTCACGAAGAGGCGCCCCGGCCTACACGTCCGTTCGGAAATACTCCTACTACTCGCCGTCGTCTCACTAATATGTTGGAACGGGACCACATGTCAATGAAACATGGTGTGTAATTTCTCATGCAAAATGCGATCTGGCCGCGTTGGCCCGAGGTGCCACATTAGTTATCGACCTTTATTTTTTTAATGGCGTGCTGATCAGTTTTGAAGCACGACTAACTGGTGCTGTATGTGGAGAGGATGACAGCAGCGACCCGCCAAGGTCATGGCAGTACGCAAGCAAGTGCCTCCTTATTTCAAGCCAATAAAAAATGGCTCCTCCTAGTGGATTTCTGATATCTAGGTCCCATGCCATTGTCAACGTAGTCAATAAACGAGAGAATTGCACAACGAGCGGCTGACACCAGGGACCCAGCAGCTCGCCCAGTTATTTTTGTTTTGGGTTAATTTGATAAATGCCACTCCAAATCTGGTGTATCCGAGAAATGCCACTGCAATTTCCAAACTTTGAAAAATGCCATTTCATGCCATTTCTAGTGGCATTTTTCAAAGTTTGGAGTGGCATTTTTCAAAGTTTGCAAACTGCAGTGGCGATTTTCAAAGTTTGCAAAAATTGCAGTGGCATTTTTCAAAGTTTGGAAATTGCAGTGGCATTTTTATGAATCACCATAATTGGAGTGGCATTTATCTAATTTGTTTTTGAAACGGAAGTAGGGTGTCAACTGGGCTGTGCGGGACACTCTGGCCTGTCTAGACAACCTTTTCTTTTATGTTTACCACAGACCAACCCAGTAGTTTTTTTCTTTCTGAAAATGGCTAGCCCAGTTCTTTTGTGATTTGTCAAGTAAGTCGCTTTATCAGGCCTGTTGGGCTGCAAATCTTTCAAGACGAGGAGAGCTTCATTGGTCTGGCCGAGAAAATGGCCTATCAGTAATGAGAAATGGGCTGTACATTTTTAAAACACATCAAACCGACAATTATTTTCAAATATCTTTTTTTCATTTCGAGATTTTAAATTGCATTGATTTTTATGCGTGGACAATTTATTGGATTTTATATTGATATACATTTATTTTTAATATCAATCTGAATGTGACTCGAAATTTTGGGATTAAAAACAGTTCAGACCGCACCGACATATGCAAAATTTCGTATAATTTTTTAACCGTGGCCACAATATGGGCTGTAATGCTAACATAAAGAATATGGGCTCCAAAAAAACTTGTAAGAATTAGCAAATGGGCTGTAAATTATTTGAAATAATGGTAGATGGGCTGTATGCTGTTTTCCACAGATTTGAGGCTTTCCACAGATGGCCTGTATACTGTTGGATGTCCATCCAACGGCCGTCGTGCTTCTTCAATCTCTGCTCTTCCCGCTCCAGCCGCTCAAACAAGCGCCGGCGGGATTGCCTGCTCCCTCCTCCCCGCGGCCGCTTGTGCTGCCGCGCAGGCCTCACCGCCCCATTGTACTCCCATCGCTGGCCTAGCCATCCCTCTACTCACCCACACCTGCTGTTATTCTCCGGCGACAGCAGACGAACCAGTAAACCCTCGTACAGTCGTACTCCCCTCCGTGTGGGAAACAAAAACAATGGCCGAGTCTTCCCTACCTCTGTGTTGTTCCCTTCCTAGGCCTCGCCGTCGTCCACTGCCCTGGTGCTCTCGGCGTGGCGTGGTCAGCGTGGTCAACGACCGACATGCATCTGAAGTGGACTGTACGTGGAGAGGTTGACAGCTGGGTCCACGGCCACACGCAAGGAAATGCCTCCTTATTACGCGCAAAATAATGATTTCCTCCACCTGACATCTGGGACCCACCGAAACGGCCTCTGTATTTCGCGAAAAAACATTGCCGCCGCTGACAGCTCGGACCCACCAGCTATATCTTCGCACGCAAGGAAGTGCCTCCTTATTACGCACAAAAAAATGAATACTCCCTCTGCTACCTGGGACCCAGTATAGTGGGCCTACTAAGTTGACAGGGACGAAGGGCTTTTTCAACTTAGTGAATATGCACGATTCTAGCTCGACTGACCGTACGATGTCCAACGGCCGTAGTGCTTCTTCAACCTCTGGTATTCTTGCTCCAGCCGCCCAAAGCAGCGCCGGTCGTGCCGCCTGCTCCTGCCTCCCGTGGCCGGCTGTGCTGCCGTGGAGGCCTCGCCGCCCCCATACTACTCCCACCGCTGGCCAGGCCATCCCTCCACTCCACTCACCCACACCCCCTGTTATTCTGCGGCGACGACAGCGCAGCCGAACCAGTGAACCCTCGTACTCCTCTCCGCGTGGGCATCCACTGCCGCGTCTTCCCCGGATCCGCGTCGTCCCCTTCCTAGGCCTCGCCGTCGTCCACCGCCGTGGTGCTGTCGGTGCGGCGTGGTCAATGTGGTCAACGACCAAATTCCATCGGAAGAATACTGTACGTGGAGAGGCTGACAGCTGGGTCCACGGTAGCCGCAAGGAAGTGCCTCCTTATTACGCGGAAAATAATTATTCCTCCACCTGACAGCAGGGACCCACCGGACGCCCACCAGTATATCACGAAAAAATGTTTGCCCCTGACTCCTGGGACCCACCCGACGGGCCACCGTATTTCGCGAAAAAACGTCCCCCTGCTGTCAGCTCGGACCCACCGGAAGTGCCTCCTTATTACGCACAAAAAAATGAATACCCCCTGCTAGCTGGGACCCACCTTGGTGGGAGGCTGACTTGTGGGCCTACTAAGGGCCAGTTCTTTTGCTAGCTTTTTTGGGCTTCCAGAATAAGCTGCCCCTACCCAGCTTATTCTAGAAGCCCAACCACAATTTTCTTTTTAAAAGCCTACTAGTCAAGTCTTAACTACTAGGCTTCTAAAAAAATAAGTTTGGTTCAGCTTCTAAAATAAGCTAGGTAGGGCGCAGCTTATTGCAGCTTATTCTGGAAGCCGCCAAAAGAACTGGCCCTAAGTTGACGGGGACAGAGGGCTTTGTCAACATAGTCAATATGCACAATTCTAGCTCCAGTGACCGTACGATGTCCATCCAACGGCCGTAGTGCTTCTTCAACCTCTGGTCTTCTTGCTCCAACCGCCCAAACCAGCGCCGGTCGTGCCTCGTGCTCCTGCCTCCCGTGGTCGGCTGCGATGCGGCGGAGGCCTCACCGCCCCCTACTACTCCCACCGCTGGCCAGACCATCCCTCTACTCACCCACACCCCCTGTTATTCTGCGGCAACGGCAGCCTCACACCGCAGCGAACCAGTGAACCCTCGTACTCCTCTAGGCATGGGCATCCACTGCCGCGTCTTCCTTGGCTCCGCATCGTCCCCTTCCTAGGCCTCGCTGTCGTCCACCGCCCTGGTGCTCTCGGCGCGGCGTGGTCAACGTGGTCAAGGAACGGCTTACATCGGATGTGGACTGTACGTGGAGAGGCTGATAGCTGGGTCCACGACCGCAGCAAGGAAGTGCCTCCTTATTACGTGCAAAATAATTATTCCTCCACCTGACAACGGGGACCCACTGGACGGGCCACCGTATTTCGCGAAAAAACATTTGCCCCTGACAGCTGGGACCCACCAGCTACATCTTCACACGCAAGGAAGTGCCTGACAGTCGGGACCCACCTGGTCGGAGCGTACGTAGCGTTGTCATTCTGGTCGCGAACGTGTACGTACATATATACTGGTGGATGTAGAGGCGCGCACGTGTCGTAGTAGAGGTGCGCACGTAGCATGTACACGTACGTACAGCGGCCAGGGTGCAAGAAAGAAATTATGGCCACGTATGTGTACATACGGGCGGGGTCTCGAACGCCTACTCGCGCATACGTACGGCCAGGGCTCGTGTACATGGCTGGGTCAGAACGGAGAAACAACGTCGTCGTCGTGTTCATGGGGAGGCAACAGAATGCGTCGTGTTCATGGGGTGGCAACGGAATGCGTCGTGTTCATCGGGAGGCCTTGGACGGAACATGCGATGGAAACAAGGCCTGGCGTACCGCAGAATGGAGGAAACGGCCTTTTGTTCGACCGGCCATGTTCGAAACGGGATCCTGTTGATCGGGAGGGGTCTGGCGTACCGCAAAACGGAGGAAACGGACCTCCCACGGTCGAAACGGGGGTCCTGTTCATCGGGAGGGGTGTGGCGTACCGCAAAACAGAGGAAACATACTTGTGTTGGAGCGCTACGGTCGAAATGGGGGTCCTGTTCATCGGGAGGGGTGTGGCGTACCGCAAAACGGGACTCCACGAGATACTGTTCATCTCCACCATCGACCCCCTCCAGCCTCCACGAGCTACTGTTCATCCACCGTCGACCTCCTCCAGCCTCCACCTGCGACTGTTCATCCACAGGCTCCTATTCATCTAGCCTCCACCGCGCGCTACTCCACCGGCTACTGTTCAACCAGCCCTCTCCACGGGCTCCTGTTCAACCACCCCTCCACGGGCTACTGTTCATCCTGCCCTCCACCGTCTACTGTTCATCCTGCCCTCCACGGGGTGGTCCTGTTCATCCAGCCCTCCACGGGGTCCTATTCATCCAGCCCCAACCGGCTTGATCGATCGGGGTCCTGTTCATCCAGAGGCAACACCACGGGGTCCTGTTCATCCACCCCCACCGGGAACTGTTCATCCAAACCCCCCCCGCAACGCTCACTGTTCATCCAGAGGCAACATCGATCAGCTTCAGTTAGCACCAGCAGCGAAGGAATCGCTCGATCGGGTTCAGTTAACAGCCATCGATCGATCGCTCGGGTTCAGTAACGCGTAGCCTGCAGTGCAATCGCTCGGGTTCAGTTAGAGCCCAACGCCTCGCTCGGGTTCAGTTAGAGCCAACGCCTCACACACACGCGCATACGTGTACGAGAGAAACGCGCATCGCTCGGCCCCCAACCTCCCACCGTAACCGGGAACTCCCTGAAATCCCCCCCCTCGCTTCTACCACGGTTTTTTCCGTCATGGACGGCCCAAAGAATGTCATGCAGTTGCGTCTCCGGCCCGCCCAGGATGAAAAGCCCATTTTCTGTCATGATTTTTTGTCATAGAAGTAGGATCCCACCACATCTATGATGATACCGGGTTTTGTCACAATTATCGTCATAGAAGTGTCATATGTATGACAGAATTTTTTTTCGTTCGGCCCAAAATGTCACGGATGTGTCTTTTTTTTGTAGTGATCTCTGGCTGCATCACCTGGATCCCGAGATCTCAGGAGAAAGGCATGTATCTGGAGGGCACCCAGAAGGACAGGTGGGAGGAGTGGCGGAGCCGGTGGTGCTGGATCGAGGAGGAGGATCCAGAGGAGTTCTGCCGGGTTCGCCGGTCCGCCGCAAGGACTGGAGCGACCTCGACGCCAACGACAAGAAGCTCTCGGTCTCCACCACTAGGATCAATCGCCTCACCGTGGCCGGGCTCACCCTTGAAATGATTGGGGCTGATTTCATCTGCCGCCGGATTTCCCCACTGCACAAGGGGAGGCCGGCCTGGGACTACAGGAACGCGGCTAATGTCATGAGGCTCCGCCCTGGCTTGAACCATAACTTCACGGTGATGGGGCATGTTCACTTTTGCCAGAGGATCTTCTAGCTCAAGGTGAGTGACGACGGCAGGGCTGAGAGGACGACAGAGCCGAGAAGGCTGGCAAGACCGTCAAGGCGTCTCTGTTTGGGTTGCTGGCGAGAGTGGTCCCGTGGAGCAACAACTCTCGCTAGACCGCCATCATTGCCATGATGCCGGACTTCAATGCGTACGACCTTGATCCTCTCTGGGTCGATCCGAAAGCGGAGGAGGTGCAAGAGTTCTTCGACAACTTGTCGGAGAAATATGTCCGTGCTGAGCCGCTGCTCATCCACGACACCACCAAGGAGGAGCTGGACTACACGCCGCCAGGGCGGCGGAGGCGGTGCTCGCCAAGGAGGCTGGCAGTGCCGGCACCATGGAGGACGAAGCCGACACGGCCGTAGAGGATAAAGAGCTCGCTGGGTGGGTGAAGTCTACTAGGGAGGCCGGCAGCGCCGGCGCCGAGGCCCCCATCGTTGAAGACGTGGTCGAGGAGTCGGCCGAAGAAGAGGCCGAGGCTGACGACCCCCGGCCACAGGGAAGAGACGCGTCCTGCGACGGGCTAGCTCTCGTCGAGCCGGTCCGAACCGGCAGGACCGCACAGTGGCAACAGCTCCAGGAGCAGTCCGTGCGCCAGACGAGGGCCGCGGCGACGAAGGCCGGTGCAGCGAAGAAGGCGGTGAAGGCTGCGGTAGCGAAGAAAACGACGGTCGCTTCCTCCTCGTCGAAGCGGCGCCAAACCCCATCCCCTTCTCCTCCTCCTTCGGATGGCACCTCGGAGGTTAATTTTGACCTCGGGTCCTTCAGCACGAAGAGGAAGAGGAGGCCAGTGGAAGAGGAGGCGGCGGACGAGTAAGCACTTCGCCCTCCATCATCTCCTGACCCCATGCCTATGCTATCTTCCTTTAACTTGATGTTATCCTCACAGGGACACGAAGACATTGGCCCAGAGGGTGGCTGTCGGTGTCAAAACCGGCGGATCTCGAGTAGGGGGTCCCGAACTGTGCGTCTAGGCCGGATGGTAACAGGAGGCAAGGGACACGAAGTTTTACCCAGGTTCGGGCCCTCTCGATGGAGGTAAAACCCTATGTCCTGCTTGATTAATATTGATGATATGGGTAGAACAAGAGTAGATCTACCACGAGATCGGAGAGGCTAAACCCTAGAAGCTAGCCTATGGTATGATTGTTGTTGTCTATGTTTTCCTACAGACTAAAACCCTCCAGTTTATATAGACACCAGAGAGGGTTAGGGTTACACAAAGTCGGTTACAATGGTAGGAGATCTGCATATCCGTATCGCCAAGCTTGCCTTCCACGCCAAGGAAAGTCCCTTCCGGACACGAGATGAAGTCTTCAATCTTGTATCTTCATAGTCTAGGAGTCCGGCTGAAGGTATAGTCCAGCCATCCGGACACCCCCTAATCCAGGACTCCCTCAGTAGCCCCTGAACCAGGCTTCAATGACGACGAGTCCGGCGCAGATTGTCTTCGGCATTGCAAGGCGGGTTCTTCCTCCAAGTACTTCATAGAAGATTTTGAACACAAAGATAGTGTCTGGCTCTGCAAAATAAGTTTCCACATATTGCCATAGAGAGAATAATATTTACACAAATTTAATCTGCTGATGTATTTCGCAGTGTGACACACCACGACCATGCCTTTATCCGAGTCGTTTTATTATCCCACCTCAGCGCGTCATGTGAGGCGGTTTCCTTGGCACGTCTCGTCGAAGCAGAGATCGTGTCCCCTTATTCCGGGATTCTCATCAATACGGGCGTGGGTAACCCAACCGCTTCTAGGACTCCTAGATTATAGGCAAGTCCAAACGGACATGGAGAGGACGCTTGATATTCACCCTCTTTATAAAGGGGACACGGCTTTTATTTTTCCCTCCCGTGCTCAATTGAATCCTTCCCCCACCTCAAGCTCAAACGCCCGAAGTTCAGGTCAGGTGCTCCGAACCTTCAGTCATGTCCGGATCTAGCCTTCAAGGCCGATGGGTGCCTTCCTCCATCACGGAAGAAGACATCAAAAAGTTGAGGGAGGCCAGATATCTGACCGCCGAGATTTTGCATCGGCTGCCTCCCCGAGGACAGGCCATCCCCACCCCTGAACCCAACGAGAACGTCGTGTTCGTCTCCCACTTCCTCCGAGGTCTAGGCCTTGCTCTAGATCCTTTCATCAGGGGTTTGATGTTTTATTACGGGCTAGACTTCCATGATCTAGCTCCGGACTCCTTTCTTCATATCACGGCATTTATTGTCGTGTACGAGGCCTTCCTCCGGGTTACCCCTCACTTTGGCCTATGGCTCAAGACCTTTGAAGTGAAGCCGAAGATGATCGAGGGGCAACATGCAGTGTGTGGAGGTGCCTCAATACGCAAGATGAAGGGAGCTCCGTGGCCCAAAGGTTCCATCCCAGAGGTGTCTGAATTGTGGCAACAGGAGTGGTTCTACATCACGGCTCCTAGAAGTGCCAAGTGGGCGGCTGCCCCTATTTTCCGCTCCGGCCCTCCACCACGACTGATGTCATGGATCAGCAGAGGTCTGAGCTAGGGTCCAGCCAAGGACGTGCCTATACTGCAAAGCCGCATTCGAGATCTCTTCAATGGAGATTTCAGTTTGGTTGCGGTAATACAAGTTATGCTGGTTCATCAAGTCCAGCCTTGCAAACGCCGGCCTCTTCGCCTATGGGAGTTCAATCCCGAGGGAACGCGTGTCATTCAAAATTTTCTCGGCCTGACGCACGAGGAGATGTACAAATCATTCTTCGGACCTTAGGTGGAGTGTCCGGAAATCACCGAGGACGTGGGCCTGAGTAGTAACCGCGCCGCCGAACAGGTAAGGCATCTTCCGGCCGAACATACTATCTCTCCTTTGTTACGAAGTTATTTCTGAGAGTTTGCTTTTTGACCAGGACTGGCTAACAAGGGCGAAGTTGATTTGGTGTTCGGCCCCCCTCCCTGAGGGTTTGGAAAATCCGGTATTGGAAAAGATGCTCCAGACCGCACCTTGCCCGGAGCCCTTGAAGGAAGATACTGTGGAGGATAATGCGGGCGGACGCGGGCCCCCAACGCTGCCCATTCCAGCCGAGGGAGCGAGCGTCTCCATGTGCCCGGTGATTCGGAAGCCGAAGCTTCCAAATGGGAGAAGAAGTCTCCCACAGAGGGTCCTACCTTGGGGGGGCGCCGTTGCCGCACAAAGTCCGCGGGGGGATCAATTCTCCCGCGAGTCGTAAGTGACCCAAAATATTTTAATAGTACAGATATGCCATCTTTTTCTTGAGAAGATAACCACCGCATATATTTTTGCAGTTCGGGCCTTAGCCCCTCTGAAATGAGCTCGTCTTCGGGGGATCTTCTTCCAGAGATGATGGAGAGCGAAACACCTCCTCCGGACTCCTCCGCTCCGGAAGCGGGCGACCCTGAAGTGTCGTCGCGGAGGGCCTCTCCGAGTCCGGTGAGGCCAGAAGATAATCCCATTGACCCCCGAAGCTCCCAGTGTTCGGCTCCCGAAGAGAGCAGACAAAAGAGTCCGGCACCGTCTAGTGTGCGATCGGATGTTCTGAGGGAGTTGGCGGGGCGAGCGGCCATCTCAGATGAACACCGTGTGCTGATGAATACGGTGATGGAGAGAATATCGTCCACCGAAAGCGGATTGCATGAAGCTTTTATGAGTCTACTGACAGGCTTTGAGGTACGTAAGAGAATGTATGATAGTCCTGCACATGCTAGGTGTGCCCTGTGTAGACAGTAGCCCCTGAGACTCTGGTTGTCGTCGGAAACGACTACGAACAGAGGATCATATTCCCAGGTAATAACCATACTTCCTCTATGTGCAGGTGATGGAAGCTCCGGTGGCTAGCCGGACTAGCGAATTTGCCCATTTAGAATGGCAGTTGGATGCGGCAGACGCCGACATCGAGCTTGTTAACAAAAGGCTTGACGAGGCACAGGGTAAGTGTCATTATCTGGTAAAGGCCACATAGGAAGAGCAGCATGATGCTAGTATCTTTAATATGTTGTGACTGCAGATGGAGCTGCCACTGCTGAAGCCTTGCGGGCAGAACTTGCCCGAGCCAAGGAACAAGCGAGGTTGGGTAATGCGGCTGCTTTGAAGGCGGCCGAAGAGTTGCAAGCCGAAAAGGCTGCGCATGGCAAGAGCTGAGACAAGATGGCCAAGATGGCCATAGAATTAAAAGCCGCCGCCGACCGTTGCCGGGTTCTTGAAAAGGAAAACCAAGCGAAGGCATCGGACCTTGAGAAGGCTGCTGCGACGAGAAAGGACCTCCGTTCTGCTATGAGGGCAAAGAAGGAGGAGCTGCGGGAAGCCGGAGATATTGTAGCTGGGAAATCCTTTATGTTGTGGAGGAAGTTCGGAGATCCATGGTATGCCCCTCTGGATCGGCTGTGGAGTTTGGAGGATGTATATATGGATTTGGCGGCGAGCGCTGCCGATGCGGCCAAGTATTTCCAGGGTCAGACAGACCGTGAAGTAGACCAGCTGTTTTGGAGACAATTCCATTCTCCCGAGCGTCCGCTTTCATTGACTGACCAATTAGCCGAATGGGCCGAACTAAATAGGTTGTCCGGACTCTCCATGAGGTCTGTTGTGGATCAGCTATGGCCGGAAAGGTCAAAACCGAACAGCTATTTCAGGTTGGTGCAGCAGTTCCTTGACGTGGTACCGCGCATTAATGCGATGAAGAGGTCGGCGTGCATAGAGGGCGCACGGGTGGCCTTTGCCCGTGTTAAAGCATACTGGGCGGAGATGGATGCTACCACTAT
Source organism: Triticum urartu (assembly GCF_003073215.2). Lineage (NCBI taxonomy): Eukaryota > Viridiplantae > Streptophyta > Magnoliopsida > Poales > Poaceae > Triticum > Triticum urartu. The sequence continues at coordinate 357,134,670 of NC_053026.1, forward strand.
TGCAGCGCGGGATTCGGCCATAGGTCGAAAGGCTGCTGAGCACTACTTTGAAGAAGTTCTTGAGGTTTGTCGTTTGATAGAGACCCAGTGCTCAAAAAATATTATGTTTGAGTGATATGTAATCTCATTGTAAGCGAAATGCTTTTATAAATTTTTATAAGGCTATTTTTATACTTTTTCCAGAAAGTAATATGATGCCTCCTGGGCGGCCGTTTATGTATACATGTGTATAACCTGAAAGATTGCAGCCGTCAGCTTCAACCCTCACACATATAATGCGGAGGTGCTCGCAAAAACACGCGTTCACACTTAACCCAACATCTTGGTCCTATTAAGGAGGTGATAGCGGAGCGAGCGAGGCAATCGGACTATAATGCTTTAGCACTTTCACTTAGCCATAGGAGTTTGACAGTGGGGCTACTAGATAGCCCCTGGTGGATCCGCACTCTCCCGATTCCGGGGTGCGTACATGCCTGGCCGGAAAACGGCCCTTCGTTAAGGCGGAGGAATTCTAACATTCCCACAGGTCATCGAGTGGTTGACCAGTCTCACGCTATATCATGACAGTCAGTTTTCGGCTTTCTCTACTGAGGTGCTCGTCCGGATGAACCAGGGCACAATCGCAGTAGTTCTCCTGGTGCTACCTTAGCCAGTAAAGCGGAACGTAAGGCACCAAAACACAGGAGCCAGGCAAACCCAACATTTGACCAAAGACAATGATTCGGAGCTGATGCATATAGGGCCAAACTCGCGACGCCGAACACTCCCTAAGGTATTCGGTCTTTTGTGGTATAAACCGGGCCTAAATAATGGCCTTTGTAAGAAGCCCCTTGTGTCTAGGTACGTGCATTGTTCTGGCGTGGCCACATGCCAAGACGTCAGCATCCTTCTCAACAGTGGATATGTATCAACAAGAGACAGTAAAAAAGGTTTACGCAGGGTCTTAATCTAAAAAGAATCCTTGGAGCGGGTCCCTGCTGCACGTCTGCGCCTGTGTCTCCGTTATGCCTTATCCTGGACGGGTGTAGCACGATGACCGTCTGTAAAAGAGAGGAAGTTAAGTGAAAAAGTTGTCGTGCAAAAAGATAGTTTTTAAAGAAACCATGTATAATTCAAGATGATAAGAAATTGCCACTTGTCTGCGCGCGTTGAGCCCCTTGTATTGACAAATAGGGGTGTGACCACTTATTTGGTATAAATAGCGGCGCCGGATTAGTTGTGTCTGAGGTCTTGACAACCTATTTGGATGCTTTCACTGGTCCGGGCGCCTTTAATGTGCGGCTGCCAAGGCAGCCTCACTCTCTTCGGCGCGCAGAGATCGCTTGATATTTCCGTGCACTGTAATGATGCCACGTGGACCGGGCATCTTGAGTGTGAGGGAGGCGTAGTGTGGTATTGCATTAAAGCGAGTGAAAGCTTCGCGTCCGAGCAGTGCTTGATAGCCACTTTGAAACGGAGCGATGTGGAAAGTTAAATGCTCGCGACGGAAGTTATCGGGGGAGCCGAATATAACTTGTAGTAAGAGGGAGCCCGTACAACGAGCCCCTGGGCCTGGCGTTACTCCTTTAAAGGTAGTATTGCTATGGCGAATTTGTGTTGGGTCTAACCCCATCCCGCGGATTGTATCCTGATATATCAGGTTTAGGCTACTACCGCCGTCCATCAAGACTCGTGTGAAGTGATATCCGCCAATTACTGGGTCTAATACCAGGGCAGCCCATCCTGCGTGTCGGATACTTGCTGAGTAATCGCGATGGTCGAAAGTGATCGGTTGAGACGACCAGTGGCAGGACTTCGTGGTGACAGGCACTTGGGTATATTTTCCTGGGAGTGCCGCATTGTTTTTTCCCTTGATCACGTGTAACACGTTTACTGTTTTGACTTGTGGTGGAAATTTCTTTTGTTCCCCCGTGTCTTGCTTGGGGGGCTCGTCCTCATCTTCACTTGGTGTATCCTCCCCCTTGTGTACGGTGTTGAGCTTGCCGGACTGTCTGAAGACCCAACATTCTCTGTGGGTATGATTAGCGGGTTTACTAGGGGTACTATGGATCTGGCATACTTGGTCCAGAATTTTGTTGAGGCTGGACAGTTCATCCCTGATGCCTTTAGGGGGCGGCTTTTGACCTGGCCGAGAGCTTTTGAATCTAGCATTTACTGCCGTGCCCTTCGTGCTGTCTTCTTCCAGCATTTGTTATTGCTGTTGCGCCGTGATTTCCCGTTTCCATCTCTAACTTCAGATGTACTGGGGTCGCTGGTGCTGCATCTGGCTAGCCAGCTGTCCTCACCCACGCAAAAGCGGGTCATGAGGTTTGTTAATGCGGCCATCGTTCTCGGCTTATTTTGGTCGAGGTGTCTGGTGAGCCATTCGTCATGGATGCTATGCTTGAAAGCTGCCAAGGCTTCGGCGTCCGGACAGTCGACGATCTGGTTCTTTTTAGTAAGAAACCTGTTCCAAAGCTTTCGGGCTGACTCTCCGGGCTGTTGAGTTATATGACTCAAATTGTCCGCATCCGGAGGTCGGACATAAGTCCCTTGAAAATTTGCCCGAAAGGCGTCTTCGAGCTCTTCCCAACTTCCAATGGAGCTTTCGGGGAGGCCTTTGAGCCAGTGACGAGCTGGCCCTTTGAGCTTGAGGGGTAAGTACTTGATGGCGTGGAGATCATCTCCTCGAGCCATATGGATGTGGAGGATGTAGTCCTCAATCCAGACCCCAGGGTCTATTGTTCCGTCGTATGCCTCTATGTTTACGGGCTTGAATCCCTCTGGAAATTCATGGTCCAGCACCTCATCGGTGAAACATAGGGGGTGTGCGGCACCCCTGTAGCTGGGTGTACCGCGTTGTTCGGATGTTTGTTGTGTTGCATTGTATGCTGGGGCGCACTTGCGTGGTCCATAGATGGATCTTGTTGCACCGTCCTTTAGGTGCGAGCCCTCGCATGGGTCGCGTGTTGTATTGTGAGCGGCGTTGTATGCCACTCTGTGTTGGTAGAGGGGTCGTCTATCCGACCAGGTGGCTGCTTTGATATTTGGTTGCGGGGGGTCTGAGGCCTCCTCATCGAATTCGGGTAGCAGCTTCCGCTTTGGGTAGCTCTTGGAGGGGCAATTGTCGCCGTACCTTGCTGCTGTGTTGAGTATTTTACTCCATTTGATGTGGAGTGTGTCTTGCGCAGCCTTGAGCCTTTGCTTCTGCTTTTTCAGACTCCTCGCGGTGGCAACAAGCCTTTTACGGGCAGTCTGCTGCTCTGGGTGCCTGTCCGGTGTTACGTCGTCCGGACCATTATCCTTGATAGGATTTGTTTGTTCGGTTTGATTATCCGGATTGCCATTGTCCGGTAGCGGTTCGCCCTGCTCCAGCGCTGGGTCTGTGTGATCGCTATTTCTGTCGAGGCGGGATTTGGGGCGGCGCTTGCGTCGCCGCTTTGACTTCTTTTCGAGGGAACAAGCCTTCGGTGCGTCCTTCCGCTCCTCGTCATCATCTTTTGGTGCGTCCACCATGTATACGTCATATGACGAGGTGGCGTTCTAGGGCCCGATAGGCGCTGGTTCTTTATCGTCTCCTTCATCGGCGTCCATACCGTCGATGTCTTTGGAGTCGAAGTCGAGCATGTCGGTTAAATCGTCGACAGTGGCTACAAAGTGGGTGGTGGGTGGGCTTTGAATTTCTTCATCGTCCGTATCCCAATCTCGCTGACCGTAGTCCGGCCAGGGCTCTCCTGATAAAGAGAGAGACTTTAGTGACTTCATAATATCGCCAAAGGGCGAGTGCTGAAAGGTGTCCGTGGAAGTAAACTCCATGATCGGCGCCCAATCGGATTCGATCGGCAGAGGCGCGAATGGTTCGGAGTCCGGAGAGGAGTCCGGCTCCTTGGAGTTACGAGTCTCGCAGAGTGCGGGGCTGGTGTTCGGCTCGATCGCCGTTGGGATCACAGCCCCCAAGGCAGCGTCCAACCACCCATCCTCGATCGGCGCAGTTGGCTCCGAATTAAGGGTCGAAGCCGATGCGGGTGCGGCCTCCAAAGCACTGTTCGGCGGCAGAGCAAGATCATGCTCGTCGTGACAGTGCGGCGCGCTCGGCAGTGGCTCGAATCCGTCGAAGATCAAGTCCCCGCGGATGTCAGCCGTGTAGTTTAAACTTCCAAATCTGATCTGATGGCCAGGGGCATAGCTTTCGATCTGCTCCAGATGGCCAAGTAAATTGGCCCGCAGTGCGAAGCCACCGAAGATGAAGATCTGTCCGGGGAGGAAGGTCTCACCCTGGACTGCATCGCCATTGATGATCGTAGGAGCCATCAAGCCTGACGGCGACGACATAGAGGAACTCTCAATGAAAGCACCAATGTCGGTGTCAAAACCGGCGGATCTCGGGTAGGGGGTCCCGAACTGTGCGTCTAGGCCGGATGGTAACAGGAGGCAAGGGACACGAAGTTTTACCCAGGTTCGGGCCCTCTCGATGGAGGCAAAAACCTATGTCCTGCTTGATTAATATTGATGATATGGGTAGTACAAGATTAGATCTACCACGAGATCGGAGAGGCTAAACCCTAGAAGCTAGCCTATGGTATGATTGTTGTTGTCTATGTTGTCCTACGGACTAAAACCCTCCAGTTTATATGGACACCGGAGAGGGTTAGGGTTACACAAAGTCGGTTACAATGGTAGGAGATCTGCATATCCGTATCGCCAAGCTTGCCTTCCACGCCAAGGAAAGTCCCTTCCGGACACGGGACGAAGTCTTCAATCTTGTATCTTCATAGTCTAGGAGTCCGGCTGAAGGTATAGTACGGCCATCCGGACACCCCCTAATCTAGGACCCCCTTAGTGGCGAAGAGGGCCAGGGCCTCGATGGCCGACAAGCCCTCGACAAGCACTCCGCGCACACTGGAGTTGGTGGCGATCAGCCCGGACGACAGCCCCCGACGCAGCCCCCGCTTCAGCCCCCAGCGTGAGTTCACTACTCAGTTCCCATTGGTGTGTGTCGGGGCATGATCCCTTGGTGCTGACCTTGCCGGGTTCGCAGGAGGGGAGCGGCAGTAGGAGGAGCCGCTGAGGGCCACCCCAAACATGCCGCCCCCGTCGACCACACCGCCCAGAGGGGCGTCCCCGACAAGGGCACCAAGCACCGAGCCCACACACACACGGAGGAGGAGGTGAACTTGGGTGGCAGTGGCTCGATCCCGGCAACGAATGTTGGCGGGGAGGGAACCACTTCTCCCCAGCTTGGCACGGGTACGTGGCATGCCTCCTGTCCCTGTCTTTTCTTCTTCTTCTTTTGAACCTTGACTTTGGCCTTGTCTCATTCTTCTCCTTGGTATCTAGACCCTCCCTGGCAGACTAAGAGGATATTGACACCGTCATCGAGGAGGTTGCCAAGGACGCCGAGGCGGAGGCCAACAAGATTGCTGCCGAGGAGGCCGCCAAGACCGCCGCCGAGGAGTCCGCCAAGGGGCCTGCCGGGGAGGCCAGCAAGGCCGCTGCCGAAGAGGACGACAAGGCTGCTGCCGAGGAGGCCAGCAAGGGGCCTACCAGGGAGGAGGTGGCTGTCGGTGTCAAAACCGGCAGATCTCGGGTAGGGGGTCCCGAACTGTGTGTCTAGGATCGATGGTAACAGGAGACAGGGGAAACGATGTTTACTCAGGTTCGGGCCCTCTCTATGGAGGTAATACCCTACTTCCTGCTTGATTGATATTGATGAATATGAGTGTTACAAGAGTTGATCTACCACGAGATCGTAATGGCCAAACCCTAGAAGTCTAGCCTATGAATATGGTAATGAGTATATGTGTTGTTCCTTCCGGACTATCCCCTACGGTTTATATAGACACCGAGGGGATCTAGGGTTTACATGGAGTCGGTTACATAAGAAGGAATCTTCGGTCGCCAAGCTTGCCTTCCATGCCAAGTAGAGTCCAATCCGGACACGGTGCAGTCTTCGGTCTTCATGTCTTCACAGACCATCAGTCCGGCCCATAGATAACAGGCCGGACGCCTGAGGACCCCTTAGTCCAGGACTCCCTCAGTAGCCCCCGAACCAGTCTTCAATAGCGAAGTGCTCGGCACACATGTTGTCTTCGGCATTACAAGGCGGGTTCCCCCCTTCAATGATCTCCAAGTAATGTATTCGGCCATTGACCCTAATGTCGCCTCCTTGGCTTCTGTGCATTGAATAATCTTCACCCTCGACGTGTCGAGCGAATGTGGAAAGTCAGGGTGTTTTTTGTGAATAACACCTCATCCATGCGAGGAAGAGCGCCTATTTAACAAGATTGGATCTTAGATCCATTCAGCGCCGTGCAGAAGAAATCCCCAGAGACTGCATAGGAGAAACCACTCCAGCATGGCTAGCGTCCCCAGCTCCTCCGCTCGTCCCAGCCCAGAGAAAGGCGAGTGGGAGAAGTGTTCCATGTCTTATAGCTATTTGATGAAGTTGCAAACGCAGGGATACCTTCCCCACACAGATCTAGTCCCTGTTCGAGCAGGGCTAGCTTCCTTCAATGAGGGGACTCAGGCAGAGGACTTCCCCAATCCGTCCGGGGGAGAGCGAGTGTGTTTGGTCCCCTACCTGTTAAGAGGCGTTGGATTTCGTATCCATCCGTTCCTCCGAGGGCTCCTAGAGTACTACAGCCTCCAGCCGCACAACTTCACTCCGGCCTCTATTCTGCACATTGCGGGTTACGTTGCTTCATGCGAACTTTTCCTGGGCGTCGAGCCTCATTTCGAGTTGTGGAGGAAGCTGTTTTGTCTCATCCCGCGTAATCACGAAGGGTCAATATTTGAAGTGGGCGGTGCCGAAGTATGGCGCATCGCCGATACCGGATACCCATCCGGTACACCAAGGAAGGCAATGATGACTGGCCCTCTGAATGGTTTTATATAGAGGACGTTGCGCTTCCTGACCCGGTTCGAAAGGGTCTTCCCGAATTTGCGCGCGTCCCACTGAAGAAACGCCACAGTTGGCATCCCCGAAGTCTCGAAGAGGTAGATGGTGCGGAGGTTCGTCAGCTGATGAGGAGGATGAAAGAGCTCACTCAGTCCGAACTCACAATAGTTGAGGTTATGGAGATTTCCATAAAGTGAGGGGTTCAGCCACTCCAATACAAAGGGCTCCCAATGTGGCACTTCAATGGGGAGGACGACGCCTCTCGCTGTGGCCGGAAAGGTCCGGTTACCCCTGCCGCTTTGGCTAAAACATTAGCCGAACTGTTCAAAGGGGAGGAAAAGGAATTTCTCCGCATCAAATTCAGAGATGGGTATTCTATGTACAACCCTCCCAGCTGGGTAAGGCCCGACCCTTATGATTTTACTCCTTCCATCTCCGGATTGCCTTTGATAAACTTTTTAACTTTGTCTACCTATGACAGCACTGGTGAAAAGTCACCGAGGGATTTTGTAGTCCCGCCCCACAGCCGGAGGATCACAACCGGGAGCTTGATCCCGGGTTCAAAGAGGATCCTGAGATATTTGTGGTGCTTGCGGAGGGGGTGTTTTACCAGATGAGCTACGATGGCACAGAGGTGGCCATCATCGCCGACTACCCCGTCTTCTTCCTGCTTCACATGTAAGGGATCCGACAACACCTTATTCAAAAAGAGATTTCTCCTTCCTTCTTACCCACCACACCATCTTGTGCTTCAAAGGGGAAGGGTTCGGCGCGCCGTACTACTCCCAGGGTACCTCCGAAGAGTGCATCCCCCACACCGGGCGAGCCTTCCAAGAGGAAGGAAAACGAAGATACGGCCGTGCCTTCATCGAAGAGGTATGAATCCGCCAACCTGCACCTAAGCAGTCACGCCCAACCGTGACCTTCCTGCTATCCATGTGTCAGCAGAAAGATGCGCTGGACTGTATCCGGAGGTTCGAGCAGCCATACTTCCCGCAGCCAGGATTCAAATCCTACCATGAAGACGAGGGCTGATACAGAGGCGAAGCCGGACTGTCCTCCAGCCGAGGACTCGGATGATGTATCCGTTACCAACTCGGAGGTGGAAAGTGCGATGAATCATCGGCGCCGCCGGGCCATTTTACAGGACGCTGGCTTTTCAGAGGAGTCGTTTAATGCCTTCAACTCGGCCGATGCGTATATCCGAGCTGCTCGAGATGGGATTAACAGGGACACAAAGCAACATTTGAAAGATGTGCAGGTAAATTTATTTTGTCTGACTATGATAACCAGTAGCCCCCGAGACTTAAAGGAGTTTGAAACAACTGATTTAAGGATCAATGTGTTACCAGGTGCTTACAGAGAAGAACACCTAGCTAGGTCAGGAGCTGGAAAAGTGTCAGCGCCGGCTGCTTGCTGCCAATGCCGAACTGGAGAAATACAAGGCATCTCCCGGTAATGTTTCCTTCTATCAAAAATTCAGGATGATGTGCCGACAGTGAGGATCCGGGTGTTAATCTTTTGTTCGGCTGTTAGACCAAGTACAAGAGCAGCTGGACGCCGCTCGAAGTGAAGAACGCGGAGCCAAAAGGCAACTAGCGGCGGGCGAGCGTGTATTGACAACCGTCGTCCAAGAGAAGAAGAAACTCCAGGACTTGAATGCCAAACTGGGCGAAGAACTAAAAGACGTGCGAGCTCAGGTAGTTGACTCCGTGAAGGAGAACAAGAAGCTATGAGGCGGCATATTCAGTATGTGTCCATCGTTGTTTTATAACAGCTTTGGAGGTAGCGGTAGCCGATATAGCTGTAATTGCAGGTGTTTTGACGAACCGCCCCGAAGAGGAGGTGTCCGGATCATCGAGTGATCTTCTGCAAGGGCTGTCGCAGTAGCACGAGCAAGCTCGGCAGGCGATGCGGAGTGTAGCCAAGGCTTTATGGCCATCCGACTCCCCTCCAGGAAGCATGGAGCACCTGGTAGAGCTATTCAAAGGAGCGCGGCAGCGTATCTGGCTGTGGAAGGTATCGGCATGCCGCGAGGGTGCGCCAGAGGCCTAGGCCATGGTGAAGACGCGATATACCAAACTGGATCCTAATCACCTGGCTAGGGTCGGACCAGTAGGGTCGAATGGGGAAGAAATTCCCATTAGTTAAGTATATCACCAGGTAGAGGTGGCCGCCAAATATTCCCAACATGATTGTAAGTAAGATTGCCTGTTGGAAGGTATAGAAGAGGAGGTGTTCGAGTCCAAGTGACTGTGTACTTTCCTCATCTAGCCGAATTATATATCATTTGTCATGCCAGACCTTTTCGCTTCAACCTCCGGTCCCGAAGGTGCGGAATGTTTCCGAATACCGTCGCAACCGAATAGGCCGGGGTATGCCTGGAAATCTAGGCATAGGGGTCATAGTTGCTTGAACAGACAAGTTGTATCCGACTAGATATGTTATATTCCATTGATATCGTAAGGAACATCTTCTAGAGAGAATAGTTTCGTTAAGGGTTCCTTTCCCTGGGTGTGCATGCGTTTAATGCGCATGTCCGAATTGTGGTGTGAGCACCACAGTTTGTATAACTTCTGGGGGTGCACAACAGAGTGATTATAAAAAACATCTTTAATTCACCGACCGAATATTCCCTTAAGAACGCTAGCTTTCGGCTTCACCCAGTCTGAGGTACATATCCGGATGACCCGGCGGTAACAATCGCTGAGGTGCTCCCTTTATGCCCTAGCCGAACTAACGGGAACATAGGGCATAAGCACAGGAGCTAGGCAACCCAGCTTGGCCAAAACTTAAGTCATATCGATGTATATAATGGAAAAGAAAAGGCACATATGGAAAAAAACTCATATGTGAGGAGCTTGATGCTCAAGTAATGACAAGAACTTCTGTCCGAGAAGCCCCCAGGTACAAGTGGCGTACATCTGGAAAGATGTATGTGCCAATGGTGTGCGGTCTAGCCGCATCAAAGCTTTAAAGCGAAAAAAGAAGAAAGTAATCGGAAAAGAGAGGAAAAATAATGGGAACTACAGGGGAGGAGGAGACGAATAGGGGGTGTAGCGCTAGGCGTAGAATCTCCGGAATCTGGCCGCGTTCCAGGGGTTCGGCTTGAGGCGATTGTCTAATGCATTGCGAAGACGGTACGCTCCTCCGATGAGGACTTCGTCAATTATGAAGGGACCCTCCCATTTGGGCTTGAGTTTGTCCTTTTTATTCTCCGGGAGCCATAGAACGAGTTTGCCAACGTTGTAAGTCTTGGCCTGTACTTCTCTGCTTTGATATGTTCGAGCCTGTTGTTGGTAAACTGCTGAACGGGCTTTTGCGACATCGCGTTCCTCCTCCAGGGCATCTAGGCTGTCCTGCCGATCGAGCTCGGCTTCTCTCTCTTCGTACATATGCACTCTAGGTGAGTCGTGAATAGTATCGCAGGGCAATACGGCCTCTGCACCATACACCATGAAGAAGGGCGTGTACCCGGTAGTACGATTGGGCGTGGTCCGCAGCCCCCAGAGTACAGAGTCGAGCTCCTCAACCCAGTGCTTGTATGATTCTTTTAAAGACCGCAATAGTATGGGCTTGATGCCGCTCATAATAAGACCGTTGGCGCGTTCGACTTGACCGTTCGTTTGTGGGTTGTAGACGGAGGCGTAATCTAGTTTAATACCCAGATTAGTACACCAGGCTTTTACCTTGTCGGCTGTGAAATTGGAGCCGTTGTCAGTGATGATGCTGTGTGGGACACCATAACGGTGCACAACATCGGATAAGAAGTCTATCACCGGGCCGGACTCAGCCGTTTTGACCGGTTTAGCCTCTATCCACTTAGTGAATTTGTCCACCATAACCAGCATATAATTTTTCTTATGGCTTCCCCCTTTAAGGGGTCCGACCATGTCGAGTCCCCAGACCGCGAAAGGCCAAGTGATGGGGATTGTTTGTAGGGCAGTGGGGGGCATATGGCTTTGATTGGCAAAGAGTTGGCATCCAACGCAATGTTGGACAAGGTCCTGTGCATCCGCTCGGGCCGTCGGCCAATAAAACCCTGTACGGAAAGCCTTTCTAACAAGGGCCCGAGCTTCGGCGTGGTGCTCGCCGAGTCCTGCATGAATTTCAGCCAAGAGCTGCCGCCCCTCTTCCTCGAATATACATCGTTGAAGGACTCCGATGTCACTTTTCTTGTAGAGCTCTCCATCATGAACCTTGTAGGCCTTTGAGCGCCGGACAATGCGGCCGGCCTCATTACGGTCCTCAGGAAGCTCCTTCCTATTAAGGTAGGCCAGGAAGCGTTCGGTCCATGGGGTAATGACTGCCATGATGAGATGCGCCGATGGTGTTATGTCGATGTTTCTGGGATCTGGGGTTATGTTTTGGTCCGGACTAGCATTGTCGTTTTCCCCTGCCACACCACGGATGGCTTAAAGAGCCTTTCCAAGAAGATATTAGGTGGGAAGGGGTCACGCTTAGCGCCAATACGAGCGAGAACATCCGCCGCTTGATTACTTTCTCGAGCCACATGATGGAACTCGAGCCCCGCGAACCGGGACGACATTTTTATGATTGTGTTACGATACGCAGCCATCTTTGGATCTTTGGCATCAAAATCTCCATTTATTTGAGATATCGCGAGGTTCGAGTCCCCGCACACTTCTAGGCGTTGTATGCCCATGGAAACAGCCATTCGGAGACCATGCAATAAGGCCTCGTATTCGGCTGCGTTATTGGAGTCTGTGTATAGTATTTGGAGAACATACTGGACGATGTCTCCGGTAGAGGACGTTAAGACGACACCCGCTCCTAACCCTGCCAGCATTTTGGAGCCGTCGAAGTGCATGACCCAATTGGAGTATGTGCCGTACTCTTTAGGGAGTTCGGTCTCTGTCCACTCGTCGATGAAGTCAGCCAGTGATACATCTCCAACGTATCTATAATTTTTGATTGCTCCATGCTATATTATCTACTGTTTTGGACATTATTGGGCTTTATTATCCACTTTTATATTATTTTTGGGACTAACCTATTAACCAGAGGCCCAGCCCAGAATTGCTATTTTTTGCCTGTTTTAGGGTTTCGAAGAAAAGGAATATCAAACGGAGTCCAAACGGAATGAAACCTTCGGGAACGTGATTTCTCAATGAACAAGACCCAGGAGACTTGGACCCTACGTCAAGACACAAAAGAGGAGGCCACGAGGTAGGGGGGCGCGCCTACCCCCCCAGGCGTGCCCTCCACCCTCCTGGGCCCCCTGTTGCTCCACCGACGTACTCCTTCCTCCTATATATATACCTACGTACCCCCAAACGATCAGATACGGAGCCAAAATCCTAATTCCACCGCCGCAACTTTCTGTATCCACGAGATCCCATCTTGGGGCCTATTCCGGACCTCCGTCGGAGGGGGCATCGATCAGGGAGGGCTTCTACATCAACACCATAGCCCCTCCGATGAAGTGTGAGTAGTTCACCTCAGACCTACGGGTCCATAGTTAGTAGCTAGATGGCTTCTTCTCTCTTTTTGGATCTCAATACAATGTTCTCCCCCTCTCTTGTGGAGAACTATTCGATGTAATCTTCTTTTTGCGGTGTGTTTGTTGAGACCGATGAATTGTGGGTTTATGATCAAGTCTATCTATGAACAATATTTGAATCTTCTCTGAATTCTTTTATGTATGATTGGTTATCTTTGCAAGTCTCTTCGAATTATCAGTTTGTTTTGGGCTACTAGATTGATCTTTCTTGCAATGGGAGAAGTGCTTAGCTTTGGGTTCATTCTTGCAGTGTCCTTTCCTAGTGACAGTAGGGGCAGCAAGGCACGTATTGTATTGTTGCCATCGAGGATAACAATATGGGGTTTTCATCATATTGCATGAGTTTATCCCTCTACATCATGTCATCTTGCTTAAGGCGTTACTCTGTTTTCATTAACTTAATACTCTAGATGCATGCTGGATAGCGGTCGATGAGTGGAGTAATAGTTGTAGATGCAGGCAGGAGTCGGTCTACTTGTCTCGGACGTGATGCCTATATACATGATCATACCTAGATATTCTCATAACTATGCTCAATTCTGTCAATTGCTCAACAGTAATTTGTTCACCCATCATAGAATACTTATGCTCTTGAGAGAAGCCACTAGTGAAATCTATGGCCCCCGGGTCTATCTTCATCATATTAATCTCCCAATACTTAGTTATTTCCTTTGCTTTTTTACTTTGCTTTTATTTTACTTTGCATCTTTATCATAAAAATACCAAAAATATTATCTTATCATATCTATCAGATCTCACTCTCGTAAGTGGCCGTGTAGGGATTGACAACCCCTTATCGCGTTGGTTGCGAGGATTTATTTGTTTTGTGCAGGTACGAGGGACTCACACGTAGCCTCCTACTGGATTGATACCTTGGTTCTCAAAACTGAGGGAAATACTTACGCTACTTTGCTGCATCATCCCTTCCTCTTCGGGGAAAACCAACGCAGTGCTCAAGAGGTAGCAAGAAGGATTTCTGGCGCCGTTGCCGGGGAGGTCTATGCAAAAGTCAATATACCAAGTACCCATCACATACCCTTATCTCCCGCATTACATTATTTTCCATTTGCCTCTCCCCCACTTCACCCTTGCCGTTTTATTCGCCCTCTCTCTATCCTCCTTCTCTTTCCCGTTTGCCTCTTTTTGCCCGCTTGCTTTTTGTTTGCTTGTGCATTAGTTCGTTTGCTTGTCGTTATGGCTAGTCCCTTACCTTCTGCCTCTATGTCTGAAATTGGGGAAATTATTGTCGAATTGGACAATAATAATATTATGAAAAATTCTGATGCTCCTGCTAAAGAACCACCCATCTTACATACAAAAAAAATTCCGTGTTGGTAGTGGTAATATTATTGGAAAAGGAGTTATTCAAGATTTCTTTACTTGTGCCGGTGCTTTACCTTCTATGGGTAGTTCCATCCTTCATAGAACTAGTAGTCTTGCATACAAAGGATTTTCCTAGAATTTTCTAATATTGAACATTCTTCTGTTAAGCATGCCACTACTATCTTTTTGGCTCATGAGTTTAGATTCATAATAAAAGAGGCCAAAGAAATCTTTGCGCATTATAGGGTGGACGCTTGTCGTCCTCTTTGATCAAGAAGAAATAATGCGTTTTCAATCTCTAGACTATGTTGCTTTGAATGAAAATCTTAGAAAAAGGGTTCCTACCAATGTTTTAGTTGATAGAATTTCTGAACTTAATGATGATTTGACTATTAGAAATAATGAACTAGGATATTCTCTTGAATATAGGCTCACAAAGTTCTATCAAAAGAATGCTTACAATGATGAATTTGTTGTGCAATACGAAGGACCAAAGGAGGAACCTATACCTCCTAAGGTTGATCTTGGGGACTTTTGCCCCATTAAATTTAGCCCTTTTGATTACTTTTTCTTGCCTCAAAGAAAACTTGCCGCCGAACGTAGAGAATATGAAATGAGTTTTAATGATCTATCTTATTATTATGGCAATACCTATATCTATCATTGCTTGTTATGCCTAGCTAGGGGCGTTAAACGACAGCGCTTGTTGGGAGGCAACCCAATTTTATTTTTATTCCTTGCTTTTTGATCCTGTTTAGTAATAAATAATTTATCTAGCCTCTGTTTTGGTTGTGTTTTTTGTGTTTAATTAATGTTTGTGCCAAGTAGAACCGTTGGGAAAACTTGGGGAATGTCTTTTTAATCTTGCTGTAAAAAAACAGAAACTTTAGCGCTCATGAGAATTGCTGCCATTTTTATTTGGAAAGTGCTATTTAGTTAATTCTTTTTTCAGATGCTTAATATATAAATTCCTCACGTCCAGCAATTTATTTTAGAATTTTTGGGGTTCCAGATCTTGCGCTAGCTACAGATTACTACAGACTGTTCTGTTTTTGACAGATTCTGTTTTTCGTGTGTTGTTTGCTTATTTTGATGAATCTATGGCTAGTAAAATAGTTTATAAACCATAGAGAAGTTGGAATACAGTAGGTTTAACAGCAATATAAATAAATAATGAGTTCATTACAGTACCTTGAAGTGGTCTTTTGTTTTCTTTCGCTAACGGAGCTCACGAGATTTTCTACTTTGAGTTTTGTGTTGCGAAGTTTTCAAGTTTTCGGTAAAGATTTGATGGATTATGGAACAAGAGTGGCAAGAGCCTAGCTTGGGGATGCCCATGGAACCCCCAATATAATCTAAGGACACCTAAAATCCAAAGCTTGGGGATGCCCCAGAAGGCATCCCCTCTTTCGTCTACTTCTATCGGTAACTTTACTGGGAGCTATATTTTTATTCACCACATGATATGTGTTTTGCTTGGAGCGTCTTGTATGATTTGAGTCTTTACTTTTTAGTTTACCACAATCATCCTTGCTGTACACACCTTTTGAAAGAGCTATACATGATTTGGACTTTGTTAGAATACTCTATGTGCTTCGCTTATATCTTTTGAGTTATATAGTTTTGCTCTAGTACTTCACTTATATCTTTTAGAGCACGGTGGTGGATTTGTTTTATAGAAACTATTGATCTATCATGCTTCACTTAGATTATTTTGAGAGTCTTAAATATCATGGTAATTTGCTTAAAATCCTAATATGCTGGGTATTCAAGATTAGTAAAATTTTCTTATGAGTGTTTTGAATACTAAGAGAAGTCTAATGCTTTATGATTGTTTTGAGATATGGAGGTAATAATATCAAAGTCATGATAGTTGAGTAGTTGTGAAATTGAGAAATGCTTGTGTTGAAGTTTTCAAGTCCAGTAGCATGCACGTATGCTAAACGTTATGTAACAAATTTGAAACATGAGGTGTTATTTGATTGTCCTCCTTATGAGTGGCGGTCGGGGATGAGCGATGGTCTTTTCCTACCAATCTATCCCCCTAGGAGCATGCACGTAGTGCCGAGGTTTTTGATGACTTGTAGATTTTTGCAATAAGTATGTGAGTTCTTTATGACTAATGTTGAGTCCATGGATTATACGCACTCTCACCCTTCCATCCTTGCTAGCCTCTTCGGTACCGTGCATTGCCCTTTCTCACATTGAGAGTTGGCGCAAACTTCGCCGGTGCATCCAAACCCCATGATATGATACGCTCTTTCACACATAAACCTCCTTATATCTTCCTCAAAACAGCCAACATACCTACCTATTATGGCATTTCCATAGCCATTCCGAGATATATTGCCATGCAACTTTCCACCATTCCGTTTATCATGACACGTTCATCATTGTCATATTGCTTAGCATGATCATGTAGTTGGCATAGTATTTGTGGCAAAGCCACCATTCATAATTATTTCATACATGTCACTCTTGGTTCATTGCATATCCTGGTACACTGCTGGAGGCATTCATATAGAGTCATCTTTTGTTCTAGTATCGAGTTGTAATAATTGAGTTGTAAATAAATAGAAGTGTGATGATCATCATTTTCTAGAGCATTGTCCCAAGTGAGGAATTAAAAAAAAGAAGAAGAGAAAGGCCAAAAAAAGAGAAAGGCCAAATAAAAAAATGAGAGAAAAAGAGAGAAGGGACAATGTTACTATCCTTTGCCACACTTGTGCTTCAAAGTAGCACCATAATCTTCATGATAGAGAGTCTCTTGTTTTGTCACTTTCATATACTAGTGGGAATTTTCATTATAGAACTTGGCTTGTATATTCCAACAATGGGCCTCCTCAAGTGCCCTAGGTCTTCGCAAGCAAGCAAGTTGGATGCACACCCACTTAGTTTCTTTTGTTGAGCTTTCATACATTTATAGCTCTAGTGCATCCGTTGCATGGCAATCCCTACTGCTTGCATTAACATCAATCGGTGGGCATCTCCATGGCCCATTGATTAGCCTCGTTGATGTGAGACTTTCTCCTTTTTGTCTTCTCCACATAACCCCCCTCATTATATTTTATTCCACCCATAGTGCTATGTCCATGGTTCGTGCTCATATATTGCGTGAAAGTTTATAGGTTTGAGATTACTAAAGTATGAAACAATTGCTTGGCTTGTCATCAGGGTTGTGCATGATGAGAGCATTCTGGTGTGACGAAAATGGAGCATGACTAAACTATATGATTTTGTAGGGATGAACTTTCGTTGGCCATGTTATTTTGAGCAGACATAATTGCTTTGTTAGTATGCTTGAAGTATTATTATTTTTATGTCAATATGAACTTTTGTCTTGAATCTTTCGGATCCGAATATTCATACCACAATTAAGAAGAATTACATTAAAATTATGCCAAGTAGCACTCCGCATCAAAAAATTCTATTTTTATCATTTACCTACTCGAGGACGAGCAGGAATTAAGCTTGGGGATGCTTGATACGTCTCCAACGTATCTATAATTTTTGATTGCTCCATGCTATATTACCTACTGTTTTGGACATTATTGGGCTTTATTATCCACTTTTATATTATTTTTGGGACTAACCTATTAACCGGAGGCCCAACCCAGAATTGCTGTTTTTTGCCTGTTTTAGGGTTTCGAAGAAAAGGAATATCAAACGGAGTCCAAATGGAATGAAACCTTCGGGAACGTGATTTTCTCAACGAACAAGACCCAGGAGACTTGGACCCTACGTCAAGACACAAAAGAGGAGGCCACGAGGTAGGGGGGCGCGCCCTCCACCCTCGTGGGCCCCCTGTTGCTCCACCGATGTACTCCTTCCTCCTATATGTACCTACGTATCCCAAACGATCAGATACGGAGCCAAAACCCTAATTCCACCGCCGCAACTTTCTACATCCACGAGATCCCATCTTGGGGCCTGTTCCGGAGCTCCGCCGGAGGGGGCATCGATCACAAAGGGCTTCTACATCAACACCATAGCCCCTCTGATGAAGTGTGAGTAGTTCACCTCAGACCTAAGTGTCCATAGTTAGTAGCTAGATGGCTTCTTCTCTCTTTTTGGATCTCAATAAAATGTTCTCCCCCTCTCTTGTGGAGAACTATTCGATGTAATCTTCTTTTTGCGGTGTGTTTGTTGAGACCGATAAATTGTGGGTTTATGATCAAGTCTATCTATGAACAATTTTTGAATCTTTTCTGAATTCTTTTATGTATGATTGGTTATCTTTGCAAGTATCTTCGAATTATCAGTTTGGTTTGGCCTACTAGATTGATCTTTCTTGCAATGGGAGAAGTGCTTAGCTTTGGGTTCAATCTTGCGGTGTCCTTTCCCAGTGACAGTAGGGGCAGCAAGGCACGTATTGTATTGTTGCCATCGAGGATAACAAGATGGGGTTTTCATCATATTGCATGAGTTTATCCCTCTACATCATGTCATCTTGCTTAAGGCGTTACTCTGTTTTCATTAACTTAATACTCTAGATGCATGCTGGTTAGAGGTTGATGAGTGGAGTAATAGTAGTAGATGCAGGCAGGAGTCAGTCTACTTGTCTCAGACGTGATGCCTATATACATGATGATACCTAGATATTCTCATAACTATGCTCAATTCTGTCAATTGCTCAACAGTAATTTGTTCACCCACCGTAGAATACTTATGCTCTCGAGAGAAGCCACTAGTGAAATCTATGGCCCCCGGGTCTATCTTCATCATATTAATTTCCCAATTCTTAGTTATTTCCTTTTCCTTTTACTTTGCTTTTATTTTACTTTGCATCTTTATCATAAAAATACCAAAAATATTATCTTATCATATCTATCAGATCTCACTCTCGTAAGTGGCCGTGTAGGGATTGACAACCCCTTATCGCGTTGGTTGCGAGGATTTATTTGTTTTGTGCAGGTACGAGGGACTCGCGCGTAGCCTCCTACTGGATTGATACCTTGGTTCTCAAAAACCGAGGGAAATACTTACACTACTTTTCTGCATGATCCCTTCCTCTTCGGGGAAAACCAACGTAGTGCTCAAGAGGTAGCAGCCAGTACTTGGGATTTGATAGCTCAGTGTGGTTTGTATGTAATGTCAAATGGCAGGAGCTCAATGGCCCATTTGGCAATCCGGCCCGTAGCATCGCGGTTATTTATGATGTCGTTGAGTGGCACTTCGGAGGCCACTGTGATTGAACACTCCTGGAAGTAGTGACGGAGCTTCCAGGATGCCATGAAGACCGCGTATGCTATTTTTTGATAATGAGGGTACCGGGATTTGCATGGTGTAAGGACTGCAGAGACGTAGTAAACTGGCTTCTGAAGCGGGAATTTATGTCCGTCCCGCTCTCGTTCAACGACGAGTACGGCGCTCACCACCTGATGTGTTGCCGATATGCATAATAACATCGGTTCGCAGCGTTTGGTGCGGCCAGGATTGGGTTACCTGCAAGAAGGGTTTTTATTTCTTCCAGTCCGGCTGTTGCCGCGTCCGTCCACTCGAAGTGGTCGGTTTGCTGTAGAAGGCTATAGAGTGGCAGTGCCTTTTCTCCTAATCTGGAGATAAAGCGGCTTAGAGCTGCCACACAACCTGCAAGTTTTTGGTCTTGTTTAAGGTCTGTTGGCTTAGCCAATTATGACAAAGCTCAGATTTTGGCTGGTTTTGCTTCAATTCCTCTATTGGAAATGATGAAGCCCAACAGTTTTCCGGCGGGGACGTTGAAGACACGCTTTTTCGGGTTGAGCTTGATGTCATACGCCCTGAGGTTGTCGAATGTAAGACGTAAGTCATCTATTAGTGTTTCCACGTGCCTGGTTTTGATGACGATGTCATCAATGTAAGCTTCTACTATTTTGCCGATCTGTTTCTCCAGGCATGTTTGAATCATGCGTTGATATGTGGCTCCGGCGTTCTTGAGCCCGAAGGGCATGGTATTGAAGCTGAATGGCCAAAATGGGGTGATAAATGCTGTTGCAGCTTGATCGGATTCCTTCATTTCGATTTGATGGTATCCGGAGTATGCATCGAGGAAACACAGTGAGTCGTGTCCTGCGGTGGCGTCAATGATTTGATCAATGCGAGGGAGGGGGAAGGGATCCTTAGGGTAGGCTTTGTTGAGGTCTTTGAAATCGACGCATAGGCGCCAGGATTTGTCCTTCTTTGGTACCATCACCAGGTTTGCCAGCCAGTCCAGATGTTTGATTTCTCTAATGAATCCAGCCTCGATGAGTTTGGCCAGCTCCTCCCCCATGGCTTGTTG
The DNA here is from genome assembly GCF_003073215.2 of Triticum urartu. NCBI lineage: Eukaryota > Viridiplantae > Streptophyta > Magnoliopsida > Poales > Poaceae > Triticum > Triticum urartu. Next base: position 357,154,653 of record NC_053026.1, read on the forward strand.
CTTTGGTTCAGAAAAGCGCCGCAGTGCTTGCTTAACTGGTTTAAACCCCTTTAATATATTGAGGCTATGTTCGGCCAGCTTGCGTGGGATCCTTGGCATATCCAAAGGGTGCCAGGCAAATATGTCCCAGTTTTCGCGCAGGAATTCTCGTAGTGCGGCGTCAACTGCTGGGTTTGGTTGAGCTCCGATGGATGCCGTCTTCTTGGGGTCCGTTGGGTGGACCTGGAATTTGATTATTTCTTCTGCCGGTTTAAACGAGGTGGATTTGGAGCGTTTGTCGAGGATCACATCGTCCCTGTCCACTGTGGAGCATAGCACGGTTAATTCCTCGGCCGCGAGGGCTTCGGATAGCGCCTCCAAGGCCAGGGTTGCAGTTTTATTTTCAGCGCGGAGTGCTATGTCCGGGTCACTGGCGAGAGTGATTATACCATTTGGTCCAGGCATTTTGAGCTTCATATATCCATAGTGAGGTATAGCTTGGAAGCATGTAAAAGCATCCCGCCCCAACAAGGCGTGATATCCGTTGGTGAAAGGGGCCACTTGGAAGGTTATTTCTTCGGACCGATAGTTCTTCGGCGATCCGAATACCACATCAAGTGTGATTTTGCCCGCACATCGCGCCTCCCGACTAGGAATAATTCCCCGGAAGGTTGTGTTACTTTGTTTGATGCGGTTCCTGTCTACTCCCATTTTATGGAGTGTGTCCTCATAAATGAGGTTTAGTCCGCTACCGCCGTCCATGAGGACCTTGGTAAGTCGAAACCCGTCCACTATGGGACTGAGTACTAATGCGGCAGGCGCTCGTACTGTTCTGTACTTTGGTTCATCACCGGCGTTGAATGTTATAGCCGTGTCTTTCCATGGATTTATTACAACTATTTGGCAGACTTCGTTGAGCTCGTGAAGTGCCCTTTTGCGCTTGCTGTTTGAAGCGAATGTCTCGAAGACTGTCAATACTCTTGGGTGGTCGTCTTCTGGGGGCGTTGTTCCGGGGTATCCTTAATAAGGATGTCCTCGCCGCCCTTGGCTACCGGTCACAATATCCAACATGCTCTAAGGCTGTGGGTTGCCACGGTGTTTGTTGTAGTATGTATTTTGCATGGGCCATCGAGCTACCCCTCCAGAATGGTGCCATGCCGCGTAGCGGTTTTGTGTTTCTTGACTGTCGGGTTGGGCGTGCCACGAGGGTGCGCCCTTTTCGCCTGTAGGGGGAGTTGAGCTGGGACCTATGGTTCCCAGTGAGCTGCTTGAGTTTCCCAGACGCTCTCCATCGCGCTGTATTTTTGTACAATGGTTGCTAAGTCAGCGAATTTGAGTATGTGGCATTGATTGATGGCATTGAGTATTCCTTCGTCCGCACAGTTTTTGCAGAACGCTGATATCGCGTCCTCGTCACGACAATCTTTTACCTTGTTCTTGACAAGGAGGAATCTGGCCCAAAAGTGGTGGACCTTCTCCTGAGATTGCTGCTTTATGCTCATGAGAGCCTCTATGTCCGGGTGGGTGGGATTAAATCCGAACCCCGACCTAACCGGTTGTCCAGGGTTCGGCGACCTTCCGGACTGGACAGCCCGGGTTTCGGAACATCTTCTGATTGTTTGGAGCCGCCGTCCGAGGCTATGTTCGGAAGGCTGGTTGCGTCTTTTCGCGGGTGAGTATCCGACTCTTTATGAACGGCGACCCGAACATAGTCCGTCTTCGATATAGAAGAAGACTCGCCATCCTGCTCCAGGACTGCCACGATCTGGTGGGTGCCAAGTGGAGCTTCGGTTTCTCCCTGATCGGTTTTAGGCCCAATTTGATCGTAATCTGTGACGATTCCCAAAGCGGCGATGCGATCTAGGAGATCGTTTAAGGACGAAAGCTCGACCGGATCCATCTGCTTGGAGTGCTCGAAGTTTATGCGAAGGGGATTTTCGATGGCCCGAGAGGTCATCGTCGGCTCTGCGGCCGAACGGGCGGTCATAGTAAAGTTTCCCAGCCAAAGGGTTTGGCCCGGAGCCAGAACTACCCCTGCGGTGATGTTGCCTCTAACGACAAGGCGAGCCATCGAGCCTTTCATCGACGACACAGTGGAACTCTCAATGAAAGCACCAATGTCAGTGTCAAAACCGGTGGATCTCGGGTAGGGGGTTCCGAACTATGCATCTAGGATCGATGGTAACAGGAGACAGGGGACACAATGTTTACCCAGGTTCGGGCCCTCTCTATGGAGGTAATACCCTACTTCCTACTTGATTGATCTTGATGAATATGAGTGTTACAAGAGTTGATCTACCACGAGATTGTAATGGCTAAACCCTAGAAGTCTAGCCTATGAATATGGTAATGAGTATATGTGTTGTTCCTTCCGGACTATCCCCTACGGTTTATATAGACACCGAGGGGATCTAGGGTTTACATGGAGTTGGTTACATAAGAAGGAATCTTCGATCGCCAAGCTTGCCTTCCACGCCAAGTAGAGTCCAATCCGAACACAGTGCAGTCTTCGGTCTTCATGTCTTTACAGCCCATCAGTCCGGCCCATAGATAACAGGCCGGACGCCCGAGGACCCCTTAGTCCAGGACTCCCTCAGTGGCTGACGACCAACCTTCCTCCCCTATAGCCCCTGTCCCGGGCAAGTACTTGAAGGTGGGCAACGACCTGTTCGTCCACCTCCCAGGGACGGTGGGCACCAGGGCGCCAGCCGAGGGGGAGGTGTTTGACAACGAGGCACTCGCCACTGCCGGGCTCTAGGTTGTTGATGAACCGAGCACTGGCGGTGGCGGTTCTCAAGAGGAGTTGCTTCTCCGAGCCATGAGCGTCAACTTTCAGAAGCTCCAGGTGCTCCATCGTGCTCGGCTAGACAAGGCGAAATCCAGGATGGCGGCAGTGGACAAGGCAGAGGCGGATCTTGAGGAGCGTGTTGCTTAGACGCATGCCTGGTTCCGCGAGGCTCAGGAAGAACTGAAGGCTGCCCAGGGCGAGCTGGCCGAGCACAAACGGGAGCTCATCCTGAAGCAGGCTAACATTGAGAAGACCCAGGAGGTGGTGAAAGATCAGGCCGCCAAGGACGAGGCCGCTCGGCAACAACACCAGGCTCTGCTGAACTCCCAGGAGGAGGACCTTGCCGCCCGTGAGGAGGCGCTCGCTGCCACACTCCGCGGCAAGGATGAGGAGGTCGAGAAGCTCGTCATGTAGCGGACCCAGGAGCTGGAGCAGAGGCACAAGGACACGCTAGATGCTCGGACTCGGGTTCACGCCGGTGTAGTGGAGAAGCTGGAGCTAGAGCGAGATGGGCTGAGGAAAGTGGTCTTGGAGCTGACGGAGGAGAGGGACACGGCCAAACGCGCCTTGGCGGATGCCGAGGCCGTAGTCTCTGACAAGGCCAAGCTGCTCTCCGAGGCCAACGACTCCATCAATGACCTTAAGCTGAAACTGGATAGCTTGGAGGGGAAGCTTTCGGAGGCCGGAGCTCACGAGGATACCCTGAACAAGGCCCTAGAGGACGAGAAGCGGCCGCGGAACAATGACGCCGCCGAACACAAGGATTACGCGAAGAGCGTAAACCTCTGGATCACCCGCCTTGCCGATGTCGCGGAGAGGCTCACCATGCAGCTGGCCACCATGGGCAAGCCGAACTTCAAGTACTCCCCGGAGGTGAACGTGAGCCCCAATGCCAGGCTGACCTTATTCTTCGAGGGCGTCCTTGTAGCCCTAGAGCAGCTTCATTCCAACCGAGCGACCTCTCTGGCCAATGAGGCTCGAAAGCTCTGCCGGGGTGCCCTGACCAAGGTCCTCACCAAGCTGGCATACTGGAACCCCAACATCGACTTTGCCGACGCGTTGGAGAGCTTGCCGGAGGATGTGGACCTCGCGGCGCTCGAAGAGCGTATCGAGCCCATCATCAGCCGCGTCGACGGAGTCAGGAGGGTGGAGGGCCAACACCGAGACTAGGCACCCCGTTTCTCATTGCCGCTGCGAGTTCATGACCAAGATGATTTTATCTTAATTTAGAACTGCAGCAACAATTGATGTAATATAACTCTATAGTACTTTAAGATAAAACATGCTATCTTCCTGTGTCGATCTTTCTTTGTACGTATACACCCTACGCCCAGTAGGATAGGTTTGCCGACGCGTAAACCCATGCTATGGCGCTTTCAGGACAGATCCTTAGCAGCCTGCTACTGATGACCCACAAGTGTAGGGGATCTATCGTAGACTTTTCGATAAGTAAGAGTGTCGAACCCAACGAGGAGCAGAAGGAAATGATAAGCAGTTTTCAGTAAGGTATTCTCTGCAAGCACTGAAATTATCGGTAATAGATAGTTTTGTAATAAGGTAATTTGTAACGAGTAGCAAGCAATAAAAGTAAATAAGGTGCATCAAGATGGCCTAATCCTTTTTATAGAAAAGGACAAGCCTAGACAAACTCTTATATGAAGGAAAGCGCTCCCGAGGACACATGGGAATTATCGTCAAGATAGTTTTCATCACGTTCATATGATTCACGTTCGGTACTTTGATAATTTGACATGTGGGTGGACCAGTGCTTGGGTACTGTCCTTACTTGGACAACCATCCCACTTATGATTAACCCCCATTGCAAGCATCCGCAACTACAATAGAAGTATTAGGGTAAAGCTAACCATAGCATGAAACATATGGATACAAATCAGCCCCTTACGAAGCAACGCATAAACTAGGGTTTAAGCTTCTGTCACTCTAGCAACCCATCATCTACTTATTACTTCCCAATGCCTCCCTCTAGGCCCAAACAATGGTGAAGTGTCATGTAGTCGATGTTCACATGACACCACTAGAGGGATGACAACATACATCTCATCAAAATATCGAACGAATACCAAATTCACATGACTATTTATAGCAAGACTTCTCCCATGTCCTCAGGAACAAACGTAAATACTCACAAAGCATATTCATGTTCATAATCAAAGGGGTATTAATATGCATAATGGATCTGAACATATGATCTTCCACCAAGTAAACTAACTAGCATCAACTACAAGGAGTAATCAACACTACTAGCAGATGTCCTAGTGAAAGGACTTAGTCGTGGAGCCATCACAACTAGGAAGCTTAAAGGGGTTAATCGGGACAAAGGACACGAGAGGTTTATACTAGTTCGGCCCCTTGCGGTGAAGGCAAAGCCTAGTCCAGTTGATGTGGTATTGCTAGGTTTCGATGACCAAGGAGCGAATACGCTAGCTTGGCTCTCGATCTATTGTTTCTTGCCCTAAGTCGTCGTCGGGTCATCCCCTTATATACATGGGTTGACGCCCTGCGGCCTACAGAGTCCCGACCAGCTCATACAACGTGTCCGGCTCAGTGACATCTCTACATGCCTTACTTTACAAGTTTTATTCATACATGGCGGTTTATACTTACAGGCCTTAAGCCACCTCTGGGCTTGGGCCTACTATAAGCCTTATCGTAAATCGTCACCTTGTATACTCTTTGGGCCTCATTTAAGTAACCCTCCATTGTGGTTGACCCGGCCCCTCCTGGGTGGGTCATATCTGGTAGTCATATCCCCAACATTAGGCCCTGGATTGATTTGAACTTTGTTCATGTCAATCTTCAATTCTTAGAAGAAATCCATCTTCCACTGCTTGTAAAATCCTTATAACCCGCCATGACGTCATCTTCAGAAAATTTGAAAACCCACCATGCCGTCATCTTAACGGATCCTTATCTTAAATGCCTTCCGAAAATTGAGGCGTCTAATTAGCTGGATAATCATCATTTTGGCCTTCCTCGTTTTTCGCGCCTGCATGTTCACCTATCTCCTTATAAATAGGCACGACTTGTCTTCCTCATTATTCTTCTTCCTTCTCTCGCAACCCCTCTGTCGTTCGAACTCCGTCGCTGCTGTAGTGCTCACCGTCGTCCTCAACCTTGGCCGCTACATCAACCTGAGCTTGTCCCGAGAACGGCGGTGACCCTCCGTAGTAGAACTGCGTCCATATGTTTTTGCTTTTCCGCGCCTTAGATCCGCATTAGGGTTTGCAAGTTCTTCTGTGTTCTTCACTGTTCATCACAGATCCTTCGTAGTTTCTCCACCGCATCCTATTTTGATCTAAAAGAAGTATGGATCTCATGTGGTAGCTGTTTCGCATCCATTTTAGATGCTAGTAGATCCCCTTTTCTTGTACAAAGGCCTCCTTAGAACTGATGAACTCCTCTGTACTGGTTTTTTTAGGTCTATATTTATTTTCCTTTTTGGAACAATCTTGATCCAAAATAATAGCAACAGCCCGTGAAACTTGTTTATCTCAGTACTTAGCCAATTTTTGTCGTTGGCAACTTTTGAATACCTTTAGTCATGGCGGCTTATCGTGCCGGCTCACTTTTCCTTCATATATCATTAGCCCTTACTTAAACCGCCATTACTCATCTGTATTACAATCATTAACCTGTGATTCCACCAATTAACTTGACCCGGAAAATTACTTTCTTTTTAGCTTGTCCTTTTTCATCATGCCACCAAAGACGACAACAGTCTGCAACTGGGTCCCTTCCACAGTCACTGACGCCACTCTGAAGGATTTTGTTATCACTGTGTTTTTACCGGAGAAGAGCATTATGTCTTACCGCACCCCTGACCTGGCCGAAGAAAAACCTCAGCCCAAGGATGGTGAAGTCATCGTCTTTACTGATCATATGAACCGGGGTTTTTCACCACCCGGCTCAAAATTCTTCACAGATGTTCTGCATTTTTTCAAGCTTCATCCACAAGATGTTGGACCCAACTCCATATAAAACATCTGCAATTTTCAAGTTCTCTGCGAGGTTTATCTTCAAGAAGAACCTACTGTTGAACTCTTCAGAGAGTATTTCTATTTGAACCGCCAGAATGAATACACCAACGGCCCTAGCTTGGAACTTGGTGGAATTTCGATTCAGCGCAGACGGGATGCTGTCTTTCCCTTAGTAGTCTTGCCAAGCCATCCCAAGGATTGGAACCAAACTTGGTTTTATTGCAAAGACACGTCGCCAGCTAATGAAAAACCAATGCTGGGTTATCGCGCGGAGCGTCTTGACTCTAAGTTTTTACTCCCTGACAAGCTTACTGCCGCTGAATGTAAGAAGCTCATCCCAACCATCAAAAGGGTTCAAGCCTTGTTGGGAAAAGACTTAACTGGAGTTGACTTGATCCGCTGTTGGATCGCATGGCGGGTCATCCCTCTGAGCTGCCGCTCTAACTTGATGTATAACTATGCCGGAGGACCAGATGACCCTCTACATCATAGTTCTCTACAACTGACTGAAGAGGCCATTATTGAAATGTCCACCACCCTTGTAAACAGTAAATACGAGGACTGCAGTAAAGTTGGACTGAATCCTTTCTGCAAAACTTAACCTGACTCCAGAGGTAAATCCCCTCGACTCCCTTTTTCCTTCAGTAGTCAAGTACCTACATGACTTTTAACCTGTTATTTGCCTACAGGACAAATTTGAAATTTGGAAGGCCAAATATGATCATGAAGCCACCAAGAAGGCTAGAGCCGCCGCCATAGCCGCCAAGAAGACAACCCGAAAATCTAAGAAGAAACAAACTGCTTCTAATATGTTCAAGCTGGAGATGTTTCTGAGTCGGAGGTAGCCATTGACTCTCTTGGCCTGCTTTTTAACAACCTTATTGACACTGATCATTGCCAGGATGACACGGGGGCCAGCCAAGCAGTAGAAGAAGAGGTAACTATTTCCTCCGACTCAGAACCTTTGCCAAGACAGAAACCTCGACTGGTAACCCAGAAAGTAAGGTTTTCACACCCTTTGGCTTATTTGGATCCTCATTTTGTTTTGAAAAAACAGCAACATGAGAGCCGCCGTCAGACCCAGACCAGTGATGACAATGAACTGCCCTCCGGCTTACCGAAAACTCCTCGGAAACGCCAGAATGAGGTTTCTTTCACCTTTGACTTTTCCTTTTATTAATGAATCTACTTCCTTGCTCTTTTAAATTGAGATTTTACTTTTGCAGGAGGTCTCTCGTTCTTCTGGTGATTCCTCACAAACTCAACTTCTAGCTTTCAAGGCTGCCCCTGGGTAAAGATAATTATCCTTCTTCTGCATCTTTATGTCCGTATCATTATACTGACTCATCAAATTCCTCTTAGTGGTCAAGCAAAACCCAAGAAGGCCAGGGTGGTTAAGCCGACTGAAAACCCGGACGCCGCTGAACCAGCACTGCCAACTCCTGCCTTGAGACAACCTGAAGCACCAGAAGACCCTGCTGTGAATGTTCAAATAGATCCTCCTGAAACGTCTGTTGACAAAACTGTTCTCAACCCATCTACTGTTGAACCGTCAAGCTCAGCTAACCCGCCGGCGACTTACGACAGTGACGTTTTAATCACTGGTAGTAGATTTGTTGAACCGGGCAATCCAACTGTGCTAGCCAGACACTCCGCCAAGCAAGAGGCTTTGGAAAAGCAAAAAGTGCGGTTTGACATATCTCACTATGCTCACCTGAGTATTAGTGATGTGCTATCTGGCTACCTTAGTCATGTGCATTCCAACCGTGACTCTGAAATTGAGATGGTCAAACAGCTGCAATTGAAATATGAGGTATGTTCTCTAGCTTTCATTAGTTTATCTGCTCTCCTAGCCCCCCAAGTCTCCTGATTATGATAAACTTGAATGATCTGTAGACTTGTGATATAGGTTGATGAGTATAATATCACCTGTAGTCCCCAAGGGCCGGCTTAATTCATCATGAATGAGCCGGTACTTAACTTCATTATTTGCTTGACCCCGTCCAAACTAATATTGTTATCCGGCTTAAGAGGAAAAAACCTTCTGAATATCATGCATTAGCCCCTAAGTGCCAAGCGTTGTTACCGGTAGAACACTTGGGACTTTTTAGAAGAGTCTTTTCTGCATTTAAAAAATTGCTTTGGCAGACATTAGCCCCCAAGTGCTGAGTGGTGTTGCTTTGCAAAGTACTTGGGACTTTAATCATTATGACCTCTATTGGAATAAACTTTGACACACCTGTGCATGTCTGGAGACCACCATAACTGACTTAGATTCTCAACTAGCCGATGCGAAAACCCGGTTGGCGGCTCAAGAGACTGAAATAAAGAATACCGAATCCAAACTCCAGTTGAGCCTATTGGAAGCAGAGAAACTGAAGACCATTTTTGATGTAGAGAAAAAAAAATCTTGGGCCGATGAAAAAACCTTGCTGATACAACGTGCTGAAACGGCCGAGGCGGCTCTCAAAGAGGTTACTTCTGAACTCACCGGTTTAAAAATCTGTGTGTCTCAGATGGTCTCTCCAATCTTTGGTGAGTTCTTATATTATTTACTTAAACTCTATTTTTCCATCATAATGTAAGCCGCCTACTTAACCTTTTGGAATACCTCGTAGGTCCACGGAGCAGCAATCTGAGCCAAAACAGTCTAATAAAGCTCAAGGCGGTTTACACCCTGGTAGAGCAACGGTATACTAGAGCTCAACGGGCTCTTGCTATTATCTCCCCAGCCAACCAAGGACCAAACCTTTTGAGTGATGTCTTATAGAAGTTATCTATCTTACCCGCCAGATTCCAAGAAGTCAAACGGTCCTATGCAAGAGCCGGAGCCCTAACCGCTCTAAGCCGCTCCAAAGCCTAGGTGCGGAGCTAGACCCGGCGGATGTAGCCAAGGGGTATCCCAACTTTAAGGAAGACAGGACTCCGTTTGATCAAGAAGATTTTGCTACTTGTGTGAAGGGAATTCGACCTCATGCTACCATCCTTGGCGATGAGACCAATGTTGATAAGTATCAGTCAGGTTTTGATGCTGATAATAAAAAGATGGCGACTCCTTCGTATAAAGTGACAGATCTAATCCCACCGGTTCGCCAACATACCTTTGCCCCAGAAATTGACCCGTCTGGTCTAATTGATGATGAAGCTGAGTTCGTTGCTCTTCATGGCTTTGATTGGTCTAAGCCCAGTTTCCAAACAGTGGAGGAAGATGAACCGGCGAGGGAGGAGTCGTAACCACCCAAATAATCCAGCCAAGATTTAATGAACCAGCTTTAGCTTAACATGTGCTTAGTTGAAAAACAGTATTAACCTTTTGGGCTCCAAACGCCTTGTAATAGGCTAGCTCAAAACTTCATGTTCTACCTATGCCATCATGCATATCATACTGTGTACGACACTTTTATCCGTCATGTCAATATATGCTTTACATCCTTTATCATATCTGTAGCGTTTGAATCTGTTCCTATATGTAAAAGATGAAAAACTGTCCTGGCGGTTTGTCGCCGGACGGGTCAAAACACCCAATACATAACTATGAAATTAACATATCGGTATAATCAAGGCTAGATGTAAAGATAAATAAATCTGGAAAGCCTTTTAAAGAAAAACACAGATAAGTCTGTTTATGAATTTTAAACGACAATATCATACCTGTGTTCTTGAATCTGGACTGCCGGTTTATGTGACCTGAACAGTAAGGGTAACGAACCAATCTTTTTAGAAGCCAATACTTCCGTATGCATGATGACTGTTATACACTGGCAACTCATTGTCAAAGAACCAAGCCGGTTTAAATCGAAACCATACTTACAGTTAGATTCTAGACAACAAAAACCAGTAAAACAAAATATTATCTTTCAAACAATCAAATACCAATTTTTTTGGAGGTTTCTGATTTGAATACGATCAGTAAACTGGACCAAAGTGGTTAAGCTAGGATTTGAATACGATCATGTAGACCCCAGTGGCTTTGGCATTGCGCCGATCAAGAGGGTACCCACAGCTATGTTCTCTTTGGTTCGAATACGACCTATGTTTGAACAGGAAGCCCCTAAATGACCTTGAGAGGTTTTTCACGACCCTAATTCAAATATGATCCAAGTCATACTCAAAAGGGGTTAAGCTATGATTCGGATACGATCAAGAAGCCCCCTAGTGAGTTTGGCTTTGCGCCGATCAAGAGGGTAACGGCAGCTATGTTCTCTTTGGTTCGAATACGACCTATGTTTGAACAGGAAGCCCCCTAGTGATCATGAGGTTTAACGGCTAGATTCGAATAAGATCACGATCCAGGCCAAGAGGGTTAAGCTAGATTCGAACACGATCAGCCCCCAATTTCTCGTTTTATACTTAAAATAACAAAGACATGTGATCATTAAGGATAAAAAGGACAGAGGTCCTGCTTTATTACTTATCATAATATATACAATGTAAAAGTATGTACACTATGAGAGCCGGTGGTTCAAGTGTAGTAAGGCCGAAGATGAGCAATATTCCATGGCCGGCGGGTCTCCTCCTCCGACTTACGTGAGTCTTTGTGCTCTTGAATATCGATAAGGTAGTATGACCCGTTATTCAAGTTCTTGGTGACCACAAAGGGTCCTTCCCAAGGTGGGGATAGCTTGTGCGCATCAGACTAATCCTGGATGAGCCGGAGCACCAGGTTACCTTCTTGAAAGGTTCTTGACTTAACCCGGTGACTGTGATAACGGTGCAGGTTCTGTTGGTAAATCGCTGAGCGGGCTGCCGCTAAGTCACGCTCTTCATCCAATAGGTCAAGCGCATCCTGACGGGCTTGTTCATTATCAGCTTCAACATAAGCCGCCACTTGGGGCGAGTCATGCTGGATGTCACTGGGCAGGACTGCCTCTGCTCCATAAACCATGAAGAAAGGCGTATAACCCGTAGACCTGTTAGGGGTAGTATTGATGCTCCATATCATAGAGGGTAACTTTTCCACCCAACAACCCGGCGTCCGTTGTAAAGGGACCATAAGCCGGGGTTTGAGACCTTTCAGGATTTCCTGATTGGCTCTTTCAGCTTGACCATTAGATTGGGGGTGAGATACTGACGAAACATCTAGCCGGATATGTTCCCGTTGATAGAATTCTTCCATAGCTCCTTGGGATAGGTTAGTGCCTGATACGTCTCCAACGTATCTATAATTTTTGATTGTTCCATGCTATATTATTCCTGTTTTGGAAATTATTGGGCTTTATTATACACTTATATATTATTTTTGGGACTAACCTATTAACCGGAGGCCCAACCCAGAATTGCTGTTTTTTTTGCCTATTTTAGGGTTTCGCAAAAAAAGAATATCAAAGGAGTCCAAACGGAATGAAACCTTCGGGAACGTGATTTTCGGAACGAACATGATCCAGAGGACTTGGACCCTACGTAAGCAATCAACCAGGAAGGCACGAGGTAGGGGGGCACGCCTACCCCCCCAGGCACGCCCTCCACCCTCGTGGGGCCCATGTTGCTCCACCGACGTACTCCTTCCTCCTATATATACCTACGTACCCCCAAACTACCAGATACGGAGACAAAACCCTAATTCCACCGCCGTAACTTTCTGTATCCACAAGATCCCATCTTGGGGCCTTTTCCGGAGCTCCACCGGAGGGGGCATCGATCACGGAGGGCTTCTACATCAACACCATAGCTCCTTCGATGAAGTGTGAGTAGTTTACTTCACACCTACGGGTCCATAGTTATTAGCTAGATGGACTCTTCTCTCTTTTTGGATCTCAATAAAAAAGTTCTCCCCCTCTCTTGTGGAGATCTATTCGATGTAATCTTATTTTGCGGTGTGTTTGTTGAGATCGATGAATTGTGGGTTTATGATCAAGTTTATCTATGAACAATATTTGAATCTTCTCTGTTTTCTTTTATGTATGATTGGTTATCTTTGCAAGTCTCTTCGAATTATCAGTTTGATTTGGCCTACTAGATTGATCTTTCTTGCAATGGGAGAAGTGCTTAGCTTTGGGTTCAATCTTGCGATGTCCTTTCTGAGTGACCGTAGGGGCAGTAAGGCACGTATTGTATTGTTGCCATCGAGGATAACAAGATGGGGTTTATATCATATTGCATGAGTTTATCCCTCTACATCATGTCATCTTGCTTAAAGCGTTACTCTGTTCTCTTGAACTTAATACTCTAGATGCATGCTGGATAGCGGTCGATGTGTGGAGTAATAGTAGTAGATGCAGGCAGGAGTCGGTCTACTTGTCTTGGACGTGATGCCTATATACATGATCATACCTAGATATTCTCATAACTATGCTCAATTCTGTCAGTTGCTCAACAGTAATTTGTTCACCCACCGTAATACTTATGCTCTCGAGAGAAGCCTCTAGTGAAACCTATGGCCCCCGGGTCTATTTTCCATCATATTAATCTTCCAATACTTAGTTATTTCCTTTGACATATATTTTACTTGCATCTTTATTTCTCTTTATCATAAAAATACCAAAAATATTATCTTATCATATCTATCAGATCTCACTCTCGTAGGTGACCGTGAAGGGATTGACAACCCCTTTATCGCGTTGGTTGCGAGGAGTTTATTTGTTTGTGTAGGTGCGAGGGACTCGTGCGTGGCCTCCTACTGGATTGATACCTTGGTTCTCAAAAATTGAGGGAAATACTGACGCTACTGTGCTGCATCACCCTTTCCTCTTTAAGGGAAAACCAACGCAGTGCTCAAGAGGTAGCAAGAAGGATTTCTGGCGCCGTTGCCGGGGAGTCTACGCAAAAGTCAACATACCAGACCCATCAAAAACCCTTATCTCCCGCATTACATTATTTTCCATTTGCCTCTCGTTTTCCTCTCCCCCACTTCACCCTTGTCGTTTTATTCGCCCTCTCTCTCCATCCTCCCTCTCTTTCTTTATTTGCCTCTTTTTTCCCATTTCTTGTTTGCTTGTGTGTCAGATTGCTTCTTTGTCACGATGGCTCAAGATAATACCAAATTGTGTGACTTTACCAATGCCAACAACAATGATTTTATTAGCACTCCGATTGCTCCTCTTACCGATGCTGAATCTTGTGAAATAAATGCTGCTTTGCTGAATCTTGTCATGAAAGATCCGTTTTCCGGCCTTCCTAGTGAAGATGCCGCTACCCATCTAAACAACTTTGTTGATTTGTGTGATATGCAAAAGAATAAAGATGTGTACAATGATATTGTTAAACTGAAGCTATTTCCCTTTTCTCTTAGAGGTATGTGCTAAAGCTTGGTTTTCGTCTTTGCCTAAAAATAGTATTGATTCGTGGAATAAGTGCAAAGATGCTTTTATCTCTAAGTATTTTCCTCCCGCTAAGATCATCTCTCTTAGAAACGATATTATGAATTTTAAGCAACTTGATCATGAACACGTTGCACAAGCTTGGGAGAGGATGAAATTAATGATACGTAATTGCCCTACACATGGTTTGAATTTGTGGATGATTATACAAATTTTTTATGCTGGATTGAATTTTGCTTCTAGAAATCTTTTAGAATCGGCCACGGGAGGCACTGTAGGATCTAGAAGTAGATGTGTCTAGAGGGGGGGTGATTAGACACTTCGTGCTAAAGTTGCAATTTTTAAGCCTTTTTGGTTAAGTGGAGTTTAGGCACAATTTCAGCGCACACAATACATATCAAGCAAGCAAGCAAAGAGTATATGAGCAGCGGAATGTAAAGCATGCAACTTGCAAGAATGTAAAGTGAAGGGTTTGGAGATTTCAAACGCAATTGGAGACACGGATGTTTTTCCCGTGGTTCGGATAGGTGGTGCTATCCTACATCCACGTTGATGGAGACTTCAACCCACGAAGGGTAACGGTTGCGCGAGTCCACACAGGGCTCCACCCAAGGGCAATGGTTGCGCAAGTCCACGGAGGGCTCCACCCACGAAGGGTCCACGAAGAAGAAACTACCCACAAAGGGTCCACGAAGAAGCAACCTTGTCTATCCCACCATGGCCAACGCCCATGAAGGACTTGCCTCACTAGCGGTAGATCTTCACGAAGTAGGCGATCTCCTTGCCCTTACAAACTCCTTGGTTCAACTCCACAATCTTGTCGGAGGCTCCCAAGTGACACCTAGCCAATCTAGGAGACACCACTCTCCAAGAAGTAACAAATGGTGTGTAGGTAATGAACTCCTTGCTCTTGTGCTTCAAATGATAGTCTCCCCAACACTCAACTCTCTCTCATAGGATTTGGATTTGGTGGAAAGAAGATTTGAGTGGAAAGCAACTTGGGAAGGCTAGAGATCAAGATTCATATGGTAGGAATGGAATGTCTTGGTCTCAACACATGAGTAGGTGGTTTTCTCTCAGAACATATGAGTAGGAATGGTGTGTGTGTTCTGATGGCTCTCTCCTCGAATGAGAAGGAGGTGGAGGGGTATATATAGCCTCCACTCAAAATCCAACCGTTACACACAATTTACCAATCTCGGTGGGACCGAATCAAAAAACTCGGTCGGACCGAAATGGTAAACCTAGTGACCGTTAGGAATTTCGGTGGGACTGACATGCAACTCGGTAGGACCGATTCGGTTAGGGTTTGGGCATAACGTAATCTCGGTGAGACCGATTACACAAACTCGGTGAGACCGAGTTTGGTAATTAGCTAACCAGAGAGTTGGTCAGGCAAACTCGGTGGGACCGATTTGCTCTTTCGGTGAGACCGAGTGGAACTCGGTGAGACCGAAAGTTACAAAGGGGAAACACTGAGTTTACATTGCAATCTCGATGGGAATGATTACACAAACTCGGTGGGACCGAGAATAGTGCAATGGGTAACAGAGAGTTTGCAACCCCATCTCGGTGGGACCGAGATCCTTATCGGTAGAACCGAATTGCTAGGGTTTGGCAGTGGCTAATGACAAGTGAAACTCGGTGGCGCCGGATAGGAAAAATCGGTAGGACCGAGTTTGGCTTAGAGTTTAGGTCATATGTGGATGTGGGAAAGTAGTTGAGGATTGTGGAGCATATCATTAAGCACATGGAGCAAGAGGCTCATTAAGCAACACCTCATTCCTCCTTGATAGTATTGGCTTTTCCTATGGACTCAATGTGATCTTGGATCACTAAAATATAAAATGAAGAGTCTTGAGCTTTTGAGCTTGAGCCAATCCTTTGTCCTTAGCATTTTGAGGGTTCCTCTTTCACATCCATGCCATGCCATTGTTGAACTTATCTGAAACATGCTAGATAGAAGTGTTAGTCCAACACGAGATATGTTGTCATCAATTATCAAAACCACCTAGGGAGCACTTGTGCTTTCAATATCCCCCTTTTTGGTAATTGATGGCAACATACATCAAAGCTTTAGATAAAGATATAAAGAACAACAAGTAAAGCTTTGGAAGGACATGTAACAAGCATAGGCTCCCCCTACATGTATGCACTCATGTAAATATGAAATATAGTGGCATGTGAGAGCATAAACATGACAGAGCAGGCAATGTGTTACATGTATCTTGGCCATATGCATTAGAGCAAAAGATTAAAAAAATGCCTTCATGCTCATGAGTCCTTCTTGCAAACAATATGTACATAAGCAAGAACTCCTCATACTCATGATTTTGATGCATATACTTACCTTGTGGTCTCGAGTTGGCTTAGAATGGAATGAACCTGCACAAACAAGGTTAGATAACACAGGTACGTCCGCTAGCCAGAGCAAACAAAAGAAACCACAAGAATACCAAGACTGGGATGACATGTAGAGAGTGATAACATTGGATTCAACATGTCCCCAAGAATAAAGATATGCAATGAATTTGGCTGATTTCTTCTCCTTTAGGTGTCTTGCTCCCCCTGAATCTTACATGGAATATTGGGAGGAGATAGGAGACAGAAAATCAGAGCTGAATAGAAATTAATTCAAATGAGTTCATATGAACATGTCTTTCCCCCAAAAAGACATGTGGCATCTCTCCTCTTGAACATCTAGCATCTGGGATCCTTGAGTATTTTTCTCTCCCCCTTAACAGCATCTGGGATCCTTGAGACTTTCTCTCCCCCTTAACACTTTTTCTCTCTTGGTGTGATCTCTCTTTCCTACAGGCTTTGATGTGATCTCTCTCTCCCCCTTTGACATCAATTTCCAAGAAGGTTTTTCCTAGAATCCGTCGAAATAGGTTTGGTCCTTGAGATTCAGCACAAAGCAGAGGATAAAATTGTGATGCTTGTAGAGGACAAGATTCATTGAGTGGAGCTGGATCCGAAGAAATGTAGAATAAGTGGCAAATTGGTTTTCTGATTGCAAAGTCGGTGGCACCAAGTGGTATATTTCGGTGGTACCGAAAATATTCGGTTGGACCGAAATTTTCAAGTCGGTGGTACCGAGTTTACACATAGAAACACACTTGTCACCTCAGCTCACTAGACAAGTAAGATCTCACAAAGATTTGCAATGAATTAAATGCAGAAAATGCAGAACAAACACAAAGAGAAAAGAGAAGAAACTGAAAGATCTAGATGAAGTTTTTTTTGTTAAATGACAGAAACTAAACATGCATGAGACAAATGCAATAACACAGAAAAGAACACAAGCGAACTTCATCTAGAGTTGGGCGGTGACACAGTCACCTATGTTAGAGTATATTGACTTAGGAGTCAAGTGAGAACACTTGATCATAGGTCATACTCATCGTTTAAGCTCAAAATGGGGTTACCATTTTTCATTTAAGCATCTTGATGTATTCACATCTTGTTGAGTTGCTTTGACTCATGTCTTGGAGTAAAGCTTCTCTAAGATGGAATAACATACCTTGGGTGGTGGTGTGATTCTTGCTCATGTAGTTGAACTTGTGTGGGTGCTCAAGGTTGATGTAGCTCATCAAGAGTTGGGAGCACCACTTGGAGTTTGAGTTCATCTACCTACATGGGTTAGTTCTTGCAAGGAAGAGCACTTGTGTATCCAAAAATGACACTCATGAAGCTCATCATAGAATTTGTCAAAGGATATGTTTGAATGGTTTTGTGCTTCCTTGTCTTCAACCACCATTGTGTAGAGTCTTGGTGATGTAGAGATTGCTCAAGATGTGAGTGAGTCACAATCTCATGGAATTAGATTCAACCAAGCGCCTACATTGGTTAGACAACATGCAAGGTACAAATATATCCAAGACAGAAGATAGTTATCACAAGGGATATATCATGGATTAGTCATAAGCTCATGTCTTGCATGTATCCAATGGAGTTTCTACTCCAAATTCGAAGCATCAATGATGTTCAATTCTCCTCTCAACCTGCAAAACACTTTCTCATCAAGCGGTTTAGTGAATATATCCTCCAATTGTTTATCGGTGCGAACATGCTTAAGATTGATGTCACCCTTAACAACATGATCTCGAATGAAATGATGACGAACTTCAATATGCTTAGTTCGAGAATGTTGTATAGGATTATGACCAATTTTGATAGCACTTTCATTGTCACAAAGCAGTGGAACATGTTTCACATAAATCCCATAATCTTTAAGAGTTTGGGTCATCCAAAGTAATTGAGCACAACATGAACCAGCGGCAATGTATTCCGCTTCGGCGGTGGATAAGGATACAGAGTTTTGTTTCTTGGAAGACCAAGACACAAGAGATCTGCTAAGAAATTGACAAGTACCCGAAGTGGACTTTCTATCAACCTTGTCTCCGGCATAATCTGAGTCGGAATAGCCAACAAGATCAAAAGAAGACCTCTTAGGATACCAAATGCCAAAGTTTGGTGTATGGATTAAATATCTCAGTATCCTTTTCACAGCCTTAAGATGACAATCTTTAGGAGCAGCTTGATATCGTGCACACATGCATACACTTAGCATAATATCGGGACGTGAAGCACATAGGTATAACAATGAACCAATCATAGAGCGATAAACCTTTTGATCAACGGGTTCACCATCTTTGGTCAAATCATTATGTCCACTAGTTGGCATGGGTGTAGACATACCTTTGCATTCTTGCATATTGAACTTCTTGAATAAGTCCTTGGTGTACTTTGTTTGAGAGACAAATGTACCTTCTTTAGTTTGCTTGATTTGCAATCCAAGAAAGAATTTGAGTTCACTCATCATAGACATCTCAAACTTCTCTGACATTAGCTTTCCAAACTTTTCACTAAAGAGAGGATTAGTTGAACCAAATATGATGTCATCAACATAAATTTGGCATACAAAAAGTTCTCCATTAACCTTTTTAGTGAAAAGAGTAGAGTCAATTTTACCAATTTCAAAACCACTTGTAGTAAGGAACTTGGTCAAGCATTTATACCATGCTCTAGGAGCTTGTTTAAGACCATAAAGAGCTTTGTGAAGTTTGTAAACATGATTTGGTTTCTTAGGATTGACAAAGCCGGGAGGCTGTTTGACATAAACTTCCTCCTCTATTTCTCCATTTAGAAAAGCACTTTTAATGTCCATTTGGTACAAGGTGATATTATGGTGATTAGCATAGGCAAGTAAGATGCGAATGGACTCAAGTCTAGCAACGGGAGCATATGTCTCACCATAGTCCATACCTTCGACTTGTGTGTATCCTTGGGCGACGAGACGTGCTTTGTTGCGGACCACTTGTCCATCTTCATCTTGCTTGTTGCGAAACACCCATTTGGTACCAATGATGTTGTGGTTGTTGTCGGGCTTCTCAACCAATGTCCAAACTTGGTTTCTCTCAAAATTATGTAGCTCTTCATGCATAGCGTTTATCCAATCCAGATCTTCCAATGCTTCTTCAACCTTCATTGGTTCAATGCTCGAGATGAATGAATAGTTTTCACAAAAGTTAGCTAAGCGAGTTTTTGAGCGAGTGATTCTCCCGGTTTGTATATCATTGAGGATTTGCTCGACGGGATGATCTTTGGCAATTCTTGCTCGAACTCGTGAGAGCTTTTGCTTGGGTCTTTGTTGAGCATCTTCTTCATCTTCTTCTTCTTCTTGGCCTTCTTCATTGTTGATGTCGTCGTTCTCTTGTCGTGGTGGGGAAGGAGGTTGTTGATGTTCATCTTGACGTACTTCCTCATTTTCTTCATCTTGGTGTGGCCCACTTGTGGATGCTTCCGTGTCAATCCTTGGTTCACCTTGTTGTGAAGTAGAAGCTTCCACTTGGATGGATGAAGTACTCTCCTTCACCTCCGTTGGACGAATTTTGCCAATGGACAAATCTTGAATTGCTTCTGAAGGATCTTTGTCTCCTACATCAATTGGCAATTGCTCTACTTGCGAGCCATTAGATTCATCAAACTTCACATCTACCGTCTCTTCAACCTTTCGGGTGAAATTGTTGTAGACACGGTAAGTGTGAGAGTTTGAGCCATAACCAAGTAGAAAACCCTCATGAGATATGGGAGCAAACTTTGAACGACGATGCTTATCAAGAATGTAGCACTTTGAGCCGAATACTCGAAAGTATCCAACTTGAGGCTTGTTACCGGTGAGGAGCTCGTATGCCGTCTTGCCGAGTAGCTTGTGAAGATATAAGCGATTTGTTGCGTGACAAGCTGTCTCAACTGCTTCTGCCTAAAAGTGCTTTGGCGTCTTGTATTCATCAAGAATTGTCCTTGTCATTTCAATGAGCGTCCGGTTCTTCCTCTCAACAACTCCATTTTGTTGAGGTGTGTATGTAGCCGAGAACTCGTGTGAAATCCCTTCTTCGTCAAGAAAGGTGTCCACATTTGCGTTCTTGAACTCCGTTCCATTGTCACTCCGAACCTTCTTGATCTTCACATCAAACTGATTTTGGGCTTTCCTAGCGAAGTTTCTGAAGATCTTGTGGACCTGCGATTTATCATTGAGGAAAAATACCCACGTAAATCTTGAAAAATCATCAACTATAACTAGACCAAAGGAATTTCCACCGAGACTCTTGTAGGCATTGGGACCAAAAAGATCCATGTGAAGCAGCTCAAGTGGCCTCCTTGTGGTCATGATGTTCTTCACTTGATGTCTTCCTCCAACCTGTTTACCTGCTTGACAAGCACTGCAAAGTCTATCCTTATCAAATATGACATCGTTAACTCCAAGGATATGATTTCCTTTAATAAGCTTGTTAAGGTTTCTCATGCCAACGTGACCTAGTCGTCTATGCCACAACCAACCTTTTGAGGATTTAGCAACAAAGAAAGTTTTAGGTTGTGCCTTTTTAGAGAAATCGACGATGTAAAGATCACCTCTATGCATACTGGTAAAGACCATTTTATGATTGTCCCGACGAAATACTTGGCAATCTACCTCAGTAAATAGGACATTTAAACCGAAATCAGCAAGTCTAGATACTGAAAGTAAGTTGTAGCCAAGAGATTCAACGAGCATGACATTTTGAATGGAGCTATCATGTGAGATGGCCACCTTACCAAGGCCAACCACTTTACCCTTTGAATTATCACCAAAGGTGACATATTTTCGAGGACCGTTGTTTTCAGCAAGCTCACGAAACATCTCTTCATCTCCGGTCATATGATCAGTACATCCACTATCAAGAACCCATTCCTTTCCTCCTGATTCATATCCCCGAAGATTTGCCATAAGACCAAAATGTCTCATTGCATCGTCGAGATCGAAGTCACTATCATCATCATCATAATATTCATGTTCATCATGATCTTGTGACTCGTCATTTCCTAGAGAGGGCAATTCATTAGATAAATGATAAAAGTGGTTGCTTTTATGAATTCTCAAGGCTTTGAGTATGATATCATTAATGATTCCAACATCCCCTTTAGCATGCTTAAGATTGGCAAGTTTAAGAAGACATTTACCAAAACTAGGATCACTAGAGTTCATCTTACTCAAGGCAATGGATTTATGGAGAATTTCATTCAAAGTTTTCAAGGAATGATTGGGAAATCGATCCTCAAGAAATTTCCATATAGTATAGGCACAATCTTGAGTAGGCAAACTAGCAATCAGATTTTTGGGCAATCCTCTAATGATGAGCTCAATAGTTCTAAGATTGCGAATCATGTCAATATCTTCATCTAGGGTAGGATGCAAGGGATCAATATGGGGTGCACAAGAGCTAGCAATATACTTGTTCAAATGATATTGATTGAAGATTACAAGCATCTCATTTTTCCACTCATGAAAATACTTTCCATCAAGAATAGGCACTCTATGTCTAAGACTCCCTAGAGTAGACACATCCATCTTCCTCCAATGGTGATTAGACCAAGGCAATGGAGACCAAAGCTCTGATACCACTTGTAGGATCTAGAAGTAGATGTGTCTAGAGGGGGGGTGATTAGACACTTTGTGCTAAAGTTGCAATTTTAAGCCTTTTTGGTTAAGTGGAGTTTAGGCACAATTTCAGCGCACACAATACATATCAAGCAAGCAAGCAAAGAGTATATGAGCAGTGGAATGTAAAGCATGCAACTTGCAAGAATGTAAAGGGAAGGGTTTGGAGATTTCAAACACAATTGGAGACATGGATGTTTTTCCCGTGGTTCGGATAGGTGGTGCTATCCTACATCCACGTTGATGGAGACTTCAACCCACGAAGGGTAACGGTTGCGCGAGTCCACACAGGGCTCCACCCAAGGGCAATGGTTGCGCGAGTCCACGGAGGGCTCCACCCACGAAGGGTCCACGAAGAAGCAACCACCCACAAAGGGTCCACGAAGAAGCAACCTTGTCTATCCCACCATGGCCAACGCCCACGAAGGACTTGCCTCACTAGCGGTAGATCTTCACGAAGTAGGCGATCTCCTTGCCCTTACAAACTCCTTGGTTCAACTCCACAATCTTGTCGGAGGCTCCCAAGTGACACCTAGCCAATCTAGGAGACACCACTCTCCAAGAAGTAACAAATGGTGTGTAGGTAATGAACTCCTTGCTCTTGTGCTTCAAATGATAGTCTCCCCAACACTCAACTCTCTCTCATAGGATTTGGATTTGGTGGAAAGAAGATTTGAGTGGAAAGCAACTTGGGAAGGCTAGAGATCAAGATTCATATGGTAGGAATGGAATGTCTTGGTCTCAACACATGAGTAGGTGGTTTTCTCTCAGAACATATGAGTAGGAATGGATGTGTGTGTTCTGATGGCTCTCTCTTGGAATGAGAAAGAGGTGGAGGGGTATATATAGCCTCCACCACAAAATCCAACCGTTACACAGTTTTCCAATCTCGGTGGGACCGAATCAATAAACTCGGTCGGACCGAAATGTAAACCTAGTGACCGTTAGGAATTTCGGTGGGACTGACATGCAACTCGGTAGGACCGATTCGTTAGGGTTTGGGCATAACGTAATCTCGGTGAGACCGATTACACAAACTCGGTGAGACAGAGTTTGGTAATTAGCTAACCGAGAGTTGGTCAGGCAAACTCGGTGGGACCGATTTGCTCTTTCGGTGGGACCGAGTGGTCGGTGAGACAAAAGTTACAAAGGGGAAACACTGAGTTTACATTGCAATCTCGGTGGGACCGATTGCATATCTCGGTGGGACCGAGAATATTACAATAGGTAACAGAGAGTTTGCAATCCCATCTCGGTGAGACCGAGATCCTTATCGTAGACCGAATTGCTAGGGTTTGGCAGTGGCTAATGACAAGTGAAACTCGGTGGCGCCGGATAGGAAGAATTCGGTAGGACCGAGTTTGGCTTAGAGTTTAGGTCATATGTGGATATGGGAAAGTAGTTGAGGATTTTGGAGCATATCATTAAGCACATGAAGCAAGAGGCTTATTAAGCAACACCTCATCCCTCCTTGATAGTATTGGCTTTTCCTATGGACTCAATGTGATGTTGGATCACTAAAATGTAAAAGTGAAGAGTCTTGAGCTTGAAGCTTTAGCCAATCCCTTGTCCTTAGCATCTTGAGGGTTCCACTTTCACATCCATGCCATGCCATTGCTGAACTTATCTGAAACATACTAGATAGAAGTGTTAGTCCAACAAGAGATATGTTGTCATCAATTATCAAAACCACCTAGGGAGCACTTGTGCTTTCAATCTCCCCCTTTTTGGTAATTGATGGCAACATACATCAAAGCTTTAGATAAAGATATACAGAACATCAAGTAAAGCTTTGGAAGACATATAGCAAGCATAGGCTCCCCCTACATGTATGCACTCATGTAAATGTGAAATATAGAGGCATGTGAGAGCATAATCATGATGAGTAGGCAATGTGTTACATGTATCTTGGCCATATGCATCAGAGCAAAAGATTAAAAAAATGCCTTCATGCTCATGAGTCCTTCTTGCAAACAATATGTACATAAGCAAGAACTCCTCATACTCATGATTTTGATGCATATACTTACCTTGTGGTCTCGAGTTGGCTTAGAATGGAATGAACCTGCACAAACAAGGTTAGATAACACAGGTACGTCCGCTAGCCAGAGCAAACAAAAGAAACCACAAGAATACCAAGACTGGGATGACATGTAGAGAGTGATAACATTGGATTCAACATGTCCCCAAGAATAAAGATATGCAATGAATTTGGCTGATTTCTTCTCCTTTAGGTGTCTTGCTCCCCCTGAATCTTACATGGGATATTGGGAGGAGATAGGAGATAGAAAATCAGAGCTGAATAGAAATTAATTCAAATGAGTTCATATGAACATGTCTTTCCCCCAAAAAGACATGTGGCATCTCTCCTCTTGAACATCTAGCATCTGGGATCATTGAGTATTTTTCTCCCCCCCTTAACAGCATCTGGGATCCTTGAGACTTTCTCTCCCCCTTAACACTTTTTCTCTCTTGGTGTGATCTCTCTTTCCTACAGGCTTTGATGTGATCTCTCTTTCCTACAGGCTTTGATGTGATCTCTCTCTCCCCCTTTGACATCAATTTCCAAGAAGGTTTTTCCTAGAATCCGTCGAAATAGGTTTGGTCCTTGAGATTCAGCACAAAGCAGAGGATAAAATTGTGATGCTTGTAGAGGACAAGATTCATTGAGTGGAGCTGGATCCGATGAAATGTAGAATAAGTGGCAAATTGGTTTTCTGATTGCAAAGTCGGTGGCACCGAGTGGTATATTTCGGTGGTACCGAATATATTCGGTTGGACCGAAATTTGCAAGTCGGTGGTACCGAGTTTACACATAGAAACACACTTGTCACCTCAGCTCACTAGACAAGTAAGATCTCACAAAGATTTGCAATGAATTAAATGCAGAAAATGCAGAACAAACACAAAGAGAAAAGAGAAGAAACTGAAAGATCTAGATGAAGTTTTTTTTGTTAAATGACAGAAACTAAACATGCATGAGACAAATGCAATAACACAGAAAAGAACACAAGATAACTTCATGTAGGATTGGGCGGTGACACAGTCACCTATGTTAGAGTATATTGACTTAGGAGTCAAGTGAGAACACTTGATCATAGGTCATACTCATCGTTTAAGCTCAAAATGGGGTTACCATTTTTCGTTTAAGCATCTTGATGTATTCACATCTTGTTGAGTTGCTTTGACTCATGTCTTGGAGTAAAGCTTCTCTAAGATGGAATAACATACCTTGGTTGGTGGTGTGATTCTTTCTCATGTAGTTGAACTTGTGTGGGTGCTCAAGGTTGATGTAGCTCATCAAGAGTTGGGAGCACCACTTGGAGTTTGAGTTCATCTACCTACATGGGTTAGTTCTTGCAAGGAAGAGCACTTGTGTATCCAAAAATGACACTCATGAAGCTCATCATAGAATTTGTCAAAGGATATGTTTGAATGGTTTTGTGCTTCCTTGTGTATCCAAAATAAAGCCTTTACCAAACATATCGTTGATGCTTTGATGCAATCTTATGAAGAAAAACTTGAGTTGGAAGTTTCTATCCCTAGAAAACTTTATGATGAGTGGGAACCTACTATTAGAATTAAGATTAAAGATCATGAATGCTATGCTTTGTGTGATTTGGGTGCTAGTGTTTCCATGATTCCAAAGACTTTGTGTGATTTGCTAGGTTTCCGTGATTTTGATTATTGCTCTTTAAACTTGCACCTTGCGGATTCCACTATTAATAAACCTGTGGGAAGAATTAATGATGTTCTTATTGTTGCGAATAGGAATTATGTGCCTGTGGATTTTATTGTTCTTGACATAGATTGCAATCCTTCATGTCCTACTATTCTTGGTAGACCTTTCCATAGAATGATTGGTGCAATTATTGATATGAAGGAAGTGAATATTAGATTCCAATTTCCGTTAAGGAAAGGCATGGAACACTTCCCTATAAATAAAATTAAATTACCTTATGAATCTATTATGAGAGCCACTTATGGATTGCTTTCCAAAGATGGCAATACCTAGATCTATCCTTGCTTTGATGCCTAGCTAGGGGCGTTAAACGATAGCGCTTGTTGGGAGGCAACCCAATTTTATTTTTATTCCTTGCTATTTGCTCCTGTTTAGCAATAAATAATTTATCTAGACTCTGTCTTGGTTGTGTTTTTTGTGTTTAATTAGTGTTTGTGCCAAGTAAAACCGTTGGGAAGACTTGGGGAAAGTCTTTTTAATCTTGCTGTAAAAAACAGAAACTTTATCGCTCACGAGAACTCCTGCTATTTTTATTTGGAAAGTTATATTTAGTTAATTCTTTTTGCAGATGATTAATATATAAATTCCTCACGTCCAGAAATTTATTTTAGAATTTTTGGGGTTCCAGAACTTACGTTAGCTGCAGATTACTACAGAGTGTTCTGTTTTTGACAGATTCTGTTTTCCGTGTGTTGTTTGCTTATTTTGATGAATCTATGGCTAGTAAAATAGTTTATAAACCATAGAGAAGTTGTAATACAGTAGGTTTAACACCAATATAAATAAAGAATGAGTTCATTACAGTACCTTTAAGTGGTGTTTTGTTTTCTTTCGCTAACGGAGCTCACGAGATTTTCTACTTTAAGTTTTGTGTTGTGAAGTTTTCAAGTTTTGGGTAAAAGATTTGATGGATTATGGAACAAGGAGTGGAAAGATCATAAGCTTGGGGATGCCCATGGCACCCCAAGATAATCTAAGGACACCTAAAATCCAAAGCTTGGGGATGCCCCGGAAGGCATCCCCTCTTTCATCTACTTCTATCGGTAACTTTACTTGGAGCTATATTTTTATTTACCACATGATATGTGTTTTGCTTGGAGCGTCTTGTATTATCTGAGTCTTTATTTTTTAGTTTTCCACAATCATCCTTGCTGCACACACCTTTTTGAGAGAGACACACATGATTCGGAAATTGTTATAATACTCTATGTGCTTCACTTATATCTTTTGAGTTATATAGTTTTTGCTCTAGTGCTTCACTTATATCTTTTAGAGCACGATGGTGGATTTGTTTTATAGAAACTTTTGTTCTCTCATGCTTCACTTAGATTATTTTTAGAGTCCTACAAAACAGCATGGTAATTTGCTTTAATTATTTTAGGCATTCAATACTAATAAAAAAATTCTTATGAGTGTGTTGAATACTACGAGAAGTTTGAAACTTGATAATTGTTTTGAGATATGGAGATGGTGATATTAGAGTCGTGCTAGTTGAGTAGTTGTGAATTTGAGAAATGCTTGTGTTGAAGTTTGTGATTCCCGTAGCATGCACGTATGGTGAACCGTTATGTTAATAAGTCGGAGCATGATGTATTTATTGATTGTCCTCCTTATGAGTGGCGGTCAGGGACGAGCGATGGTCTTTTCCTACCAATCTATCCCCCTAGGAGCTTGCGTGTAGTACTTTGCTTCGATAACTAATAGATTTTTGCAATAAGTATGTGAGTTCTTTATGACTAATGTTGAGTCCATGGATTATATGCACTCTCACCCTTCCACCATTGCTAGCCTCTCTAATACCGCGCACCTTTCGCCGGTATCATACACCCACCATATACCTTCCTCAAAATAGCCACCATACCTACCTATCATGGCATTTCCATAGCCATTCCGAGATATATTGCCATGCAACTTTCCACCGTTCCGTTTACTATGACACGCTCCATCATTGTCATATTGCTTCGCATGATCATGTAGTTGACATTTTAGTTGCGGCAAAGCCACCATTCATAATTCTTTCATATAAGTCACTCATGCATCATTGCTATCCCGGTATACCTCCGGAGGCCTTCATATAGAGTCATACTTTGTTCTAGTATCGAGTTGTAATCATTGAGTTGTAAATAAATAGAAGTGTGATGATCATCATTCATAGAGTATTGTCCCAATAAAAAAAGAGAAAGGCCAAAAAAAGAAGGCCCAAAAAAAAGAATAAATAAATAAATAAGGGGCAATACTATTATCCTTTTGTAGCGACCCGACCCGAATGGGTCAAGTCTCTGTGCTTAAGTGTCATCCCTGGATCGGTATGCTGACACACACAGTACTCGAAGGATTTATAACAGAGGTAAATCACATGTATAAAGTAACGTAAATACTATTACCTCAATCCATATAGCGGAAGCAACAAGGTTGTGGATTCCCATCAACACCAACGGCAAAGTTGAGTGTAGAAACCGTAACCCTAACGTATCACTTACTCGTCGTAAGAAACCTGCAACATGAGACGTTGCAGCCCGAAACGGGTCAGTACATTGAATGTACTGGCAAATTCACACCATAGAGAAAATGATGAACAATGGCTATCACTACATGCATATTTGGCTGGTGGAAAAGCTCTATGGTTATAAAGTTTTTGCGTAAAGCCAATTTTTCCCTACTGCAAAGGAATACATTTTAATTAACTATCATGGTGGTTGTTGAACATTGAGAATGGTTGACAGCATTCTCAATCCCAATTAAGTAACATCATTAAACCCAACAATATTCTTTGAAAGTAACATGATGAGATTCACATGATATTCAAGTACTAGATACTCAAGTTGTCCATAACCGGGGACACGGCTAATCATGATTAGTTTGTACACTCTGCAGAGGTTTGCGCACTTT
Organism: Triticum urartu; assembly: GCF_003073215.2. Lineage (NCBI taxonomy): Eukaryota > Viridiplantae > Streptophyta > Magnoliopsida > Poales > Poaceae > Triticum > Triticum urartu. The sequence goes on from NC_053026.1 coordinate 357,183,286, forward strand.
TCCCCACAAGACTCGATCGCCTCCGTTTGGTTTCTCGCACTACAGGGTGTTTGAGATACGGATGATCGAGACACAGTCTTTCAGAAGCGCTAGCACCTTACATGTGGGTAGACCGTACCACCTACATCCCCTACATCTGCTAGTCTACCCGTAAGAGTTCGCACAACTTACTCAACTATGCCAGAGCCCATAATGGCTTGTGGCTGCACAAGAAAGTTACTAGCATGAATGATCTTATTATCCCTTTGAGCCTGGGTGGCGGTCCAAAAGAAATCAGGCAAGTCCTGATAGACATCAGGTGCCTCAATCCACCCAGATGTGTGTTTAAGTTGCCACCTTAGATAAACCATTAAAATTAACAAACTCATATCTGTCATGGATATCACTCACCCAATCCACGTCTACTAGCATAGCATGGCATAATAAGCAAACGTAGAAGTAACTCCCAAAGGTTTCATAATAAAAAGGTAATAGGTACTACCTCATCTACTTCCCATCCCACAATTTAATTAGATCCTAATCATGCAATGTGAGAGGATTGATCTAATGCAATAAAACATGGGTTGTAGAAAAGGTATTGTCGCGACCCAACCCGAATGGATCAAGCGCTCTGTGCTCAGGTGTCATCCCGAGATCAGTAATGCTGACACCACACAGTACATCGAAGGATTTATAGCAGAGTGGCAATCACACACTTATTACATCATTGTCTCAAAGAGAACTTATTACAATAAACATGGCTTAAGGCCATCTAGTGTCGATAACAGCGGAAGACTCGGAAGATAAATGGGTCCATCAACTCCAACGGCATCACTGAGTATAGAACCACGACCTAAAAGCACCTTACTCGTCGTCTGAAAAGTCTGCAACATGAGAAGTTGCAGCCCGATAACGGGTCAGCACATGGAATATGCTGGCAAAGTAACACATAGAGAGTAATGGAATGAAACAACTATACTACATGCATATATGGCTGGTGGAAAGCTCTATGGTTACAGTTTTGCGTAAAGCTAGTTTTTTCCCTACTGCAAAGGAATAAATTTATTTAACTATCATGGTAGTTGTTAAACATTGAGAATGGTTGACAGCATTCCGATCCCAATTAAGTGAACAATTAAAACCCAACAACATTAATTAGAAGTAACATGATGAGATTCACATGATATTCAAATACTAGATACTCAAGTTGTCCATAACCGGGGACACAGCTAATCATGATTAGTTTGTACACTCTGCAGAGGTTTGTGCACTTTTCCCCACATGACTCGATCGCCTCCGTTTGTTTTCTTGCACTACATGGTGTTTGAGAAACGGATGACCGAGACATAGTCTTTCAGAAGTGCTAGCACCTTACATGTGGGGTAGACCGTACCACCTACAACCCCTACATCTGCTAGTCCACCCCGTAAGAGTTCGCACAACTTAGTCAACTATGCCAGAGCCCATAGTAGCATGTGGCTGCACACGGAAGTTACTAGCATGAATTATCTTATGATCCCTTTGAGCCTGGGTGGCCGTCCGAAAAAAAACAGGCAAGTCCTGATAGACATCAGGTGCCTCAATCCACCCAGATGTGTGTTTAAGTTGCCACCTTAGATAAACCATTAAAATTATCAACTCACATCTGTCATGGATATCACTCACCCAATCCACGTCTACTAGCATAGCATGGCATAATAAGCAAACGTAGAAGTAACTCCCAAAGGTTTCATAATAATATAGGTAATAGGTACTACCTCATCTACTTACCATACCACAATTTAATTGGATCCTAATCATGCAATGTGAGAGGATTAATCTAATGCAATAAAACATGGGTTGTAGAAAAGGTATGATCAAAGTGTTACTTGCCTTGCTGATGATCTGCGAGACCTAGGGATTCGAAGTAACAGGCGGCGCAATCCGGGTAATCTATCGCAGACAAACAACAAGCACACAATAAGAACTCATCTAATGCACCGGTAAAACTCAAACAAGAGAATGAACCAGAAGGTTCAACTTAAGAACTCCGGTTGCAAAGAAAGAACGAACCGAACAAAGAAACGGAAAACAACGGCGGAAGAAAACAACTCGGTTCTAGCAAATTGTAACTAGGTCAAATTTTACCGGGGCAAAAACTTGTTTCAGTTGATTAGACGGAACGGCGGTTTAGAAACGAAACTCCAGGCGCTTGAATCACCTGATTCCGATAAACGAGTGAGAAGAAAGACTAGAACGAAGATCGGATCTGAGATCGCGATCGCGGAATAAATCCGACGAGAAGAAAAAAGAAGAACGGTTATACGAACGGACGTTCGTTAACCTAGAAGAATCCGGTGATCTTGTTCGTTAGGATGAACGGTCAGGCGAACGGTCCAAAGGCAACTAAATCGGAAAGAAAACGAATCCGATCTAGGGTTTCGGAGAAGAAAACCGAAACGAAAAACCGATCTAGAAAATGAATCAGAAGAGAAGAAAAGAATCGGAACGATTAGAAGAAAACGATCCGAGGAAAAGAGACGCGGGGCAACCTCCGACGAGGTCTCCGGCGAGGGGCTCCGGCGGCGTGGCGTAGGGCGGCGGCGGCGTGGGCAAGGTACGGCGGCGCGGGTGTGGGGTGGCGTGGCGGCGGTGTAGGGCGCGGGGTGGGGCGCGGCTTGGGCTTGGGGTTTGATTTGATGGGTTTAGAGGGGGGGGGGTGTTGGGGTATTTATATTGGTGAGGGGAGGGGGTTTCTTGGGGTAGGGGACAAGAAATAGAGTAGGAAAAAGGAAAACGAAACAAAGGAAAGGGGGCTAGCCTAGAGTCCTTCTAGGACTCGGCTAAGAGGCAAGAGGCGGCGGCCTGGCTGCCTGCGCCTGGCGCTGGCGCACAGGGAGGCTGGGGCGGCGGCTGTCTGGATCTTTGGCCCGGCTGGCCTGCGGGAGTTCCTTTTTTTTTGAACGGTCTCGCGCGCAGAAAAACACAAAAAAGAAAATCTAAACGGGCTCCAAAAATTCTAAGGTAAATTTTCCCCGACTCCTAAAAATGAGTCGAACAAAATGAACTTTACCCCGGACCTAAAATGCAATTTTTAAAACACGCATTTTTCCCTATCCAAATAAAAAGCAAACGAACTCCGGCAAACAAAATTGATCTATTTATTAAATCTTCATTTTTCCTAAATTTGGGAAAGTCATATTATTCCCTCTCTCATTTTTGATATAGGAAAATAATTGAAGATGAAATAAATAAATCAAATGATCCTCTTTTCAAATTCGAGAAAACTCTCAAATATGAAAATAACGAAATCCCCAACTCTCTCCGAAGGTCCTTGAGTTGCGTGAAATTTCTAGGATCAACCAAAATGCAAGAAAATATGATATGCATGATGATCTAGTGTATAACATTCCAAATTGGAAATTTGGGATGTTACAGGTATGATCAAAGTGTGAACTTGCCTGCAATGTTGATGAAGATGATTCGCACTCAAAAATCTTGATAGCTCTACTCGTCACACTCCGGTCAATCTATCGTAAGCAAGCAATAGTAACCACACATAAGCAATCACTCAAAAGATCAGAAAGATCGAAGAAGACGATTCGAAAAACTTCAAAACCAAGCAAATAGCTCTTGCAACGTAAGACAATTTCTAACAGTACCAAAATTATGTGAATTTGGCCTTATTAGAATGTTTAGGTCAAGAGCTTCGATTTGCAAAAAGAATCAACTCAAACGGAGCTACGAAACTCAAGTTATGATCAAACGAAGTTTGAATTCAAATCTGCTCTAATTCAAATTTTAAACTTTTCAAAAACATGTTTGAGTTGGATTAATGGATAGAGGGGATTATAATGAAGATGTGGGCATTGGTTTCGTTGGATTTGGACTAACGAGTAAAAAGTAATGATCGTTTGAACTACAGGGACTAATCTGTGAAGAAAAATTATCACGAATAGGTCCCCGGCGTATTTAAACAGAAAAGGAAAAAATCTAAATAGCGAACATTCGCTACCGAACACTACCGAACAAAAACCGTTCGCTATGAACCCTAACTAACGAATAGTTCACTGAATAACTAGACTTTAAAAAAAAACAGATCTAGGTTTTTTTTTGTAGAAAACCGATCTAGGGTCTTTTTAAAAAAAATGAAAACCAAACTGGTGAACCGGGGCGGTCTATTACCGGTTAGGGGCGGCGGTGGCGGTGGTTTCCGGCGCGGCGGTGACGGTTTGCGGCGGGCTCCGGCGAAGCGCGGCAGCAGCGAGGCGAGCAAGCGGCGGCGCGACTTCGCGACGAGGGCGAGGGCGGCGAGGGGCGAGGGCAGCGCGGGGAGCGGCGCAGTGGCGCAGGCGAGCGGCTGCGGCGGTGATGCGGCGCGGCGGCGGCGGCGAGATGCATGCGGCGGTGGCAGCGGGATGCAGCGCGGCGAGGCGAGGAAAGAGAGGCAGGGCTCGGGCCGCGCTATATAAGGGGAGGAGAGGAGGTGGCGTGGAGGAGGGGTAAGGCGGCGACGGCTTCCGTGGAGGCCACGGCACGGCGGCGTGCTCGCTCGGGAGTCCCTCCTGAGCTCGGGGACAATGAGGTGGTGGGCTGGGCCTTGGCCTGGCTTCGGCTGGGCCGGCCTGGCCTGGCACGGGGAGAGAGAGAGGGAGAGCAGTGCTGGGCTTCGGCCTGGCACTGTTCGAAGAGTTTTTTTTTCTCTTAAACATTTTCGTTCCAAAAGAATAAAAGCAAGAACTAAAAATATTATATAGGCATATAATATATCAAAATTTTCAGAAAAAGTTTTTCTACGACATGAACATTTTTATAACTTCAAATAAAATCCACACAAATTCAGATAAATCAAAGAGTGCTACTGGTCTATTAAAATCCAACTAAAATTATTTTAAAAATACCAAAATGATTTCAAATTATTTTTTCTCCAATTTTCTGTTGTAGGGAATCATGTTACCCTAATTTCCATATATTTTATTTTTGGAGAAAAATAATTTGAATAAAACTCAAATAAATCCAAATGGAAATTAATTCCAAAAGGACTTGAAATTGATCCTTTGAAACTCCCAACTCATATTTCATAATTTGAAGAAGTCATTTTATCTTCTCTCGTGAAAATCATTGAGTTGCATAAAGTTTCTGAAGTGGAAAATATTTCCCAATGGAATTCAAATATTTTTCAAACACCCCTTTCATTTTAAATGGAAGAAGTCATGTCATCTTCTCTCTAGGGTTTTGTATTTGAAAAGAATTTGAATTCACGAAGATCAGAAAACAAATATGAAAGTTTGGGAAAGTCCTTTTATTCCCTCTCATTTAACTTTCAAAAGTTTCGAATTCACTAACTTTCAGACAATCAATCAAACAATCAGTCAAATCTATCTATTTATTTTAACATTCCAAAATTTAAAATTTTGGGATGTTACACCTTTTTTTCCACACTTGTGCTTCAAAGTAGCACCATGATCTTCATGATAGAGAGTCTCCTATGTTACCACTTTCATATACTAGTGGGAATTTTTCATTATAGAAATTGGCTTGTGTATTCCAATGATGGGCTTCCTCAAAATGCCCTAGGTCTTCGTGAGCAAGCAAGTTGGATGCACACCCACTTAGATCTTTTTGTTGAGCTTTCATATACTTATAGCTCTAGTGCATCCGTTGCATGGCAATCCCTACTCACTCACATTGATATCTATTAGTGGGCATCTCCATAGCCCGTTGATACGCCTAGTTGATGTGAGACTATCTTCTCCCTTTTTGTCTTCTCCACAACCACCATTCTATTCCACATATAGTGCTATGTCTATGGCTCATGCTCACGTATTGCGTGAAGATTGAAAAAGTTTGAGAACACCAAAAGTATGAAACAATTCCTTGGCTTGTCATCGGGGTTGTGCATGATTTAAATACTTTGTGTGGTGAAGATGGAGCATAGCCAGACAATATGATTTTGTAGGGATAACTTTCTTTGGCCATGTTATTTTGAAGAGACATAATTGCTTAGTTAGTATGCTCGAAGTATTATTATTTCTATGTCAATATTGAACTTTTGTCTTGAATCTTTCAGATCTGAATATTCATACCACAATTAAGACAATTACATTGAAATTATGCCAAGTAGCATTCCACATCAAAAATTCCGTTTTTATCATTTACCTGCTCGAGGACGAGCATGAATTAAGCTTGGGGATGCTTGATACGTCTCCAACGTATCTATAATTTTTGATTATTCCATGCTATATTATATCCTGTTTTGGACATTATTGGGCTTTATTATACACTTTTATATTATTTTTGGGACTAACCTATTAACCGGAGGCCTAGCCCAGAATTGCTGTTTTTTTTCCTATTTTAGGATTTCGCAGAAAAAGAATATCGAACGGAGTCCAAACGGAATGAAACCTTCGGGAATGTGATTTTCGGAATGAACATGATCCAGAGGACTTGGACCCTACATCAAGTAATCAACCAGGAATGCACAATGTAGGGGGGCGCGCCTACCCCCCGGGCGCGCCTACCCCCCAGGCGCGCACTCCACCCTCGTGGGGCCCACGTTGCTCCACTGACGTACTCCTTCCTCCTATATATACCTACGTACCCCCAAACTACCAGATACAGAGCGAAAACCCTAATTCCACCGCCGTAACTTTCTGTATCCATGAGATCCCATCTTGGGGCCTTTTCCGGAGCTCCGTCGGAGGGGGCATCGATCACGGAGGGCTTCTACATCAACACCATAGCCCCTCCGATGAAGTGTGAGTAGTTTACTTTAGACCTACGGGTCCATAGTTATTAGCTAGATGGCTTCCTCTCTGCTTTTGGATCTCAATACAACGTTCTCCCCCTCTCTTGTGGAGATCTATTCGATGTAATCTTCTTTTGCGGTGTGTTTGTTGAGATCGATGAATTGTGGGTTTATGATCAAGTTTATCTATGAACAATATTTGAATCTT